>NC_135773.1:23431037-23485313 GCF_028453695.1 Augochlora pura
TCCAAATCTTTGGATTTCATGTGTCGCAAAGATCATTGAAATTAAATTGAAATTTTTTATCTGGATCAACTTTTATTCATTTATATATTTATTAAATATTTTTGAATAATATTATACCCCTTATCTTTATTAACCTAAATAATAGTTACCTAAATAACATATTACCCGATCATTTACTTCTATTACTCTAAAAGAAAATGATTGGAAAATTGACGGAAAAATAAAAGAAAGCATTATTTAAAAGAACAAACGTTGTTTAAGATACAACTTACCTGCCGGATGACGGTTAGAGAAGCTCGGATTAGTGTCGACGCAGGTGAATGACAATCGCAGGTGCTTCAATATTCCTCTTTATTGTTTGAAACGTATCGTAACGATCAGATATGGATCATGTAAAATTACAGTAAAACGTAAATATGACGAATTTATCATCGTGTATACATATACATGTATATATATGTATATATATAAACAAGCAAATACATATATATATATTTAAATATATATATATACATTTATATTTATATTTATATTTAAATATATATACATTTATATTTATATATACACATTTATATTTATATTTATATGTATGTATGTATATATATATAAATTCTTGTACGCCACCAAAAAAGATTGCCGAGAGAAAAATACAATTATCTTATAACGCCGTCATAAATACGAATCAATGGAACCGCGCGCGGCTCTCTCTCTCTCTCCCCTCCACCACATATTCTTCGTGTTCCTCGTATTCTGTTACGAACCTAACTGTGTTCATCGACCGAGTCCTCTGTGTGACCAACGGATATACAACCGATACAACTCTCTCTTCCTTCCTTCCTTCCTTCTTCGGCTCTAATGATTCCTCAGTACTTTCACCGTGTTTATCGATTTTTGTTTTCCTCCCCCTCCCCTTTAATTACACAACTCTGTTAAATCTAATTCACAATCATACACTATGTACACGAACACGTCCCTCGTCGCGCCTCTCGATTAAATTATATTGCTATAGTGTTTCGCTCCGTTTTGCTCGATCGCCGCGCTGTGTATGATCGATGTTCGTCGATCGTCGATCGTCGATCGTCGTGTGTCTCTTTGTTCGTCGTCCATTCATCGACGTCTTTGTGTGTGTAGATTTGTTTGTGTGGGTATTTCTGTTTGTGTGGGTATTTCTATTTGTGTAGGTATTTCTGTTTGTGTGTGGATTTGTTTGTGTGGGTATCTGTTTGTGTGGGTATTTCTGTTTTCGTGTGAATCTGTTCGCATATTTTTCTGTCGCGTGTACGCATCTGTTTTCTGTTCATAGATGCGATTGTTTATACTCAGTGTTATACTCAGGTTTGCGCAAACATTAACCCTTTGCCCTCGAAGCGATTTGAACCCTTTGCAGTCGAATGGCGACACCAAGGCGCCACTAAAAATTGTCATGCCACGTCTGAAAATAATCTTTATCAAATTTACCAATATTTAAAAAATTGTTAAGAGTTATATCGTCCATTACATAAGCCATGAAATTCAATTTTTCAATATATATAAAATGCTCCAGGTTTATATAAAATGGAGACGCTGCAAATCTGAAGAAATATTTTGGATTCCCAGTTAAAATGGCGGTCCGACTGCAAAGGGTTAAGCTTAGATCCGAAATAACTATCACGACCAGCTGTATTCCCATTTTCTATGATTTGCTACAGTTTATGCGCGTGTAAATTAAGTCGTAAATTTGTCACGCTTTTAATGAATTTTTGTGAGTCACTCTGTCTTTTAACAGCCTTTTAAATAGCCTTTGATAACGTCGAAATCATTTTGGAAACGATGTAACAATTCTCATTGGCGCCTCAAAGACGCAAAGGGTTAATCCGCGCGAGAACTCGCGGCGCCGATGCTAAATACCGCTACCGACGCTAAATACCTCGAGGAACGATCCGTGGATCCATGGATCGCGCCCGATCTCGCAATTATAATACGCGGCGACTGAACGGAAATATTCGGCGCACGGTGTGTGTGTGTGTTTGTGCGTGTGTGTGTGTCGTGCGGCAACATGGCGGCGACTCCAGACAATTCAACAATTCCATACCGGCGATATATACTCCCGAGAGATTGTTTACTCCGTTGCTAACAAGCGTGCCGGCTTTGTCGCGCGGAAACGTCGTTCGAGTGACACTGCCTTTTGTCTTTCGACGCCCTTTCCTTTGCGTCACCCATTCCTTTTCGGCACCCTTTCCTTCGAGATCGTTGGTTAAAAAGGTTCACTGAAAAGTGACAAAAGTAGTGGCAGAGCTTCGATCGGGCCGAAACGAGAATTTATTTCCGGCCCTGGAATTCGATCATCTGCTCAACCCTTTGCACTACAATTTATCAATTTATTCATTTATCAGATCCTGCGTGGAATCATTGTCACGAGTCTGACACGTTATCATAGCGCAAAGGGTTAAATATACAGCGTTTGCGGCGCACGAAATACGCAAGACTTTCTCTACGTGACTGTGTCCATCGATTTTGGAAATCTTTATTTCATTTGATATTCTCCATCGAAACTATTCATTGCTTCTTATGTGATTATGAATCTTAGAAATGAGAATATTGTTTTAAATAGTCGTGATAATTATTCTTTTCATTTTTCGTGTTCCGATGGAACAATTGTAAATTTCGTTCGACGCAGAGCACGGCAACTGATTGTACATTTTTAGATGTCTATGATCTTAAAAATCAAAACATCGATTTCCTAATAACGATTTTAAGCAACAAATTCATCGTCCGCAAACTCTCTAAAATTACAGCTCTATTTCTGCCAGGTGTACAACTTAATTAGTGTGTATCTACCTTTGCGAACGATCGTGTGCGTTCTCGTTGAAAATTGAACACGTTGAGTGTGTCTATATTAAGTAATTATAGTTAAGTGTAATAAGGTTCAACGGAGCCTAAACTAAAAACAATAATTATTATTAATGAGGAATCGAAAAGCTCAAAAAGCTCAAAAAGCTCATATAGCTCGAATCAACGGTAAGTTAGAAGTACTTCGGAATACTTAATTAATTAATTAATGAAACTTGGAATATACACGGCGCTTCAAGTACAAAATATATAGCTATCTCGTGAACAATAACCTAAGAGCATCCTAAATTAATTTGTCTTTGGAACGTCGAAACTTAACAGCTTCTTTTTCATCTCTTGGATGCACGTACGTTGACCCTAGACTGCGGATTTCGTGTATTCGTTACCAAACTATAGCAAAATGTCCTTTCGGTCCCTATTTTCGTAGTGGAAAATATGAAAACAATTGAACAAGATAGATATGGGTAGAAATCTTTCGAAAAATTGAAATCGATAGAAAAAGCTTTGAAATTCACCTTAAAATTCATAGAAAATGTCAAATAAATTGCTAAAGTTGTTCCCAGTTGCGGAAACTTCTGAATTATGTCAACAGTAATTGGCAGTGCCATCCTAATTAATTTAAAGATTCTTACACTTAATTATATACAAAAAATTGTACGAATTATATACAAAAAATTCTACGAACTATTACACAAAATTGTACGAATTATTACACGAAATTATACGAATCATTAACTAACAAATCCATAAAAAAATGAAAAGCATCGTCTCAGTGCAAAGCCTCGAGAAAATCCACTAATCAGACACCACTGTAAAAATAAACCGAGTCTCTGAATTCGATTAAAAATCGGCAGAAAACTGCACACGTTCCGCAGTCTAGTCGTTAATAAAAAAATACGTCTAACATTTTTCTGAGAGCTATTATATCTAACATCGCGAGAACGGAGAGGCGTGTGTGGTGTCTCTGGAACGACGTCTTCGCGGCGGAGTGGAACGAATCGTAATAACGCGCGAGTTGTTTCACCGATTATATACGCAGAAATGAAACATCACCGACGGCAACGTGTCTGATAACGAGCATACAGCAAACCATGGTCGATAGTATGGCGGGTAGGTTGATACCGGAGCCGGATCTAGGCGGTTCCTGGGCGAGCCGTTGATTGCTGGCAGCCAGTGTCGCGGTTTCTGTCCTCTCCAATGGTTTGACACCTTTGATTCCCGGTAAGGCGGAGTGACAGGTGAGACTCAAGGTACCGCCAGGGAAATGGTGTCGTTCGAGGCGCAACGACAGGGACCGGCTCGTCGACACGGTGCTGTCGTCTCGGGATCCGCCGGTTGGTAGCTCCTTCGTTAACGATTTGCTCACCTGCCGATTTCAGAAATCACAGACTCGGAATCAACGAACTCGAGATGAAGCGAAGCTTACGCTTTTTGGGACAAAAGGATGGAATACCTTGCGTTTATCTATATTTTACGCGAAGTGCTTTGTAATATAGATGGGGTAGCGAAGATGGTTACCGAAAAAAGGGAAGTAAGCAATTGCTATGTCTTTGATTTGTTATCGGATAACGTTAATTTAAAATTGATTTAATAATAATATTGATTTAATATTTATTCAACAAAATAGATGGGGTAGCGAAGATGGTTACCGAAAGAAAGGAAGTAAGCAATTGACATGCCTTTGATTTGTTATCCGATATCGTTAATTTAATATTTAGTTAACAAGACATATTGAACTGTTCAGTGAAAAATAAATGCTTCGAGCAGAATTCCATAAAACTAGGTACATCATCGTGGTACGATCATATTCTGTAAGATTATAACAAATTTTATCGATTCAACCTGTTAAACAAATTCCATCGATTCAACCTGTTAAACAAATTCCAACGATCTAATGTGTTAAATAAACTCCGACAATCGGGCTCGTTAAAGACCTGTCATCGATTCAACGTGTTAAACAAATTCCATCGACTATGTCAAAGTAATTCTATCCACTGAACGTTTCATATAAATTTTATCGTTTCAACGAGTTAAATAAATTCCGTTGGTTCGACTGATGCGTTAAAAAATGCCATCGATCGATCGTGTCAATGGGCTATCGATCGAACGGGTTAACCAGGTTCTGTCGATTAAACGTGTTAAAGAACTGCTATAGATAGAACGTGTTAAAAAAACTGCTATATATTGAATGTGTTAAGGACCTGCTATAGATTGAATGTGTTAAAGAATTGCTATAGATCGAACGTGTTAAAAAACTGCTATAGATAGAATGTGTTAAAGAATTGCTATAGATTGAACGTATTAAAGAATTGCTATAGATTGAACGTGTTAAAGAATTGCTATAGATTGAATATGTTAAGGAACTGCTATATATAGAACGTGTTAAAAAGTTTCTATTGATTGAACGTATTAAAGAATTGCTATTAATCGAACGTGTCAAGGAACTGCTCTACAGATTGACTGCTCTAGAGGTGTGTTAAAGAATTGCTATAGATCGAAGGTGTTAACCAGGTTCTGTCTATTGATCGTGTTAAAGAACTGCTATAGATCAAAAGTGTTAAAGAATTGCTATAGGTCGAACGTGTTAAAAAACTGCTATAGATGGAATGTGTTAAAGAATTGCTATAGATCGAACTTGTTAAAGAATTGCTATAGATAGAACGTGTTAAAGAATTGCTATAGATTGAATGTGTTAAAAAACTGCTATAGATCGACCGTGTTAAAAAACTGCTATAGATAGAATGTTTCAAAGCACTGCTATAGATCGAGCCTGTCAACCAGGTTCCATCGATCGACCGTATCAACCAAGTTCCATCGATCATCCATATTAAAGGACCGCCATCGATTCACCGTGATTTTCAAGTCAAAGTACGTCGGAACAGGGGCGTCGAATAAAATCGGGTGTTTTCGGTTGGGGGTGACGGTGGCGCTCCTAAGGCGCTTAACGAACTTTGACAGAGGCTCATCAGTCGTCGGGGTCGGCGTATTACTCAGGCTAATATATTACCATAAAACCGGGTTGGCGGGGTCTTCTCCTCACCTCTTTTCCATTTAGGATGAAAGCAAGCACCGCGGCAGGATAGCTCGGCGCCGAGGTGCACTCCGCGTGAAGGATCTCGCCGGCCTCGTAGGAAGGTCGAAGCCCTTGGAGACTGGGTCGTTCCTTCGGCTGTATGGCGACGCTCATGTTCGCTACCTCGTAGCTTGTCAGGAAGCTCGGCCCCTCGGAGGACACCTCACAGCCATACGATCCCACGAGGTTCACCTTACCTGTCGCAGCCAGCACACGTAATATCTTTCTCCATTCTGCCTCATCCACACGCCCCCCCCCCCCCCCCCCCCCCCCTGACTGTCCGCCACGATTGATATTTAAAGTAACGCGCGGGGGGGTTGAAGTTGCGACCCGGTGGCTGCGCGCCGTGATAAATTTGATCAGGAACTTGCGGGTAACGACAGAGACGGGTTAGAACCTCCGCCTACCTTCTACCTTCTCTACCTTCTCCACCTTATACCACGTTCGCCTGTTCGCCGCGGTGTCCTCGACGCTGAACGTCTACCGACCATCGCGCGCGGCGCTGGGTCTAATGTAAGTGATGGATGACCCGCGAATACGGAAGTTTTTCCAAGATTTTTTTTAATGAATCATCAGCCTAATGGAATCGCGCGACCACCGTGGTGTGGACAAAGACCGGCGAACTGGGTCGTGGCCGGGGTTGGGGCGAGGGTGGGGGGACGACGCTTTTTAAATTTCAAATCCAATGCCAGCCGCCCCGGGGAGAATTAATGAATCGATTAGGTGGGGACGTCTGATCAATGGCGCACCATATTCTACTTCCTCGGTAATGCCGGGAAGTGTCCTCGTCGTCTGGACTGTCGGGTGGTGTGTGGTCGCTGGATCTATTCTAGGCTGATCTGCTGGTTTTTGGAATGCGGCCAGGTTGTTTTTTTTCATTGTGGTTTTCTGGTTTGTTGGCGGGGATTTCGATTGATAATAGCAAGCGGCGATTTGGGAGTGTTTTGATTTAGTTTTTGGGAGGATGAGGCGGATGCTGAACTTAGGGAGTAATATGCAATGATTATTGCGAATAATAATAATGCTGGTAATAATGATAGCTTGGGCTTGAAAAATGTTGATATCAACGATGTTAATAAATTAGGTATGTTTGTTAATTTTATCGATTCGACGAGGAAGAGTATCGAAGATACTTGAACAATGTGAAAGTGACGAATAGAAAATAATTCTTCTATACTTTGCCTTTATTTTATTGCCTAGATATTTATTTTATTATTTAGATATATAACGCTACGGCACTATGATTGCGTGACTCTAATTCAACTATGCTAAAATTTCGAATGTTTCTTCCAATTCTTGGACAGAGAGAAATTGACAAAATTCAGCTCTGATAAAGTAATAATAAATAAACTATACCTCTCAGTAATTGTATGTTTCAAGTACGAAATGAGACAGAATAGGTCAAAGTTGAAACAGATTAGGTAAAAGTTGATACAAAAATAAAAGTCGATACAAAAAATAAAAGTATTTTATAGAACGTTCCCGAGTTCCTTTTTCGCACAGGTTGAACGAACCTTAAACCCATCCAGAATACTTTAACCAATCCAAGTGAAGCCCATTTCAGTATTATCCTCGAAAAGCTGCTGTAATATTAAAACTTTATAATAGAAACTTTTCGTCTTTTAACCTTTAAGGGTTATCGTGGCGAATATTCCGCGGAACGAAATTTTCTTTTAATATCGTTTAAGAGATCGTAATGACAGAGCGCGCGAATTTCAGATCGTGGCCAGCAATCATGTCTTTACATCGAACCTAATAAACAAAGTCTCAAGACAGCTTTAAAATCCTTCGCTTAATTTTTCATTTGCAGGACGATATTATTTGTTCAGACTTCGTTAATTATGCCATGTAGATAGCTTGAGAGCATGATACGACCATGCTGTCGGTGTTTATTAAATAGGTGGGTTATTTAATTCTTTGAAATGGGAATACTGTTCCTTTATTTTCAAGTAAATGTTTACCATTGCAATAAATGCAATCACGCAAGAAATACGAATTCTTTTATTCTTGAGAGGGATGATTAATGATAAAGAAATTCTTCAAGTGTCTTTTCAAGATCTTTCAAGTTCTCCACATTCTTTTTCAAATTCTTTTTCAGATTCTTTTTCAAATTCTTTCAATTCTTCTTCAAATTCTTTCTTAAATTCTTCAAATTCTTCTTCAAATACTCTTTTAAATTCTTTCAATTCTTCTTCAAATACTTTCTTAAATTCTTTCAATTTTTCTTCAAATTCTTTCTTAAATTCTTCAAATTTTTCTTCAAATACTTTCTTAAATTCTTCAAATTCTTCTTCAAATACTTTTTTAAATTCTTTCAATTCTTCTTCAAATACTTTCTTAAATTCTTTCAATTTTTCTTCAAATTCTTTCTTAAATTCTTCAAATTTTTCTTCAAATACTTTCTTAAATTCTTCAATTTTTCTTCTTCAAATACTTTTTTAAATTCTTTCAATTTTCCTTCAAATTCTTTACCAAATTCTTGAAATTCTACTTCGAATTCTACATAAAATTCTTCTTTAAAATCCTCCTCAAAATCTCGTTCAAATTCTGCTTGAAATTCGCGAGATCCATCGCGCTACCGGTCGGTAAATTGTTAACAACGAATTGCCGCGTCAACGAATCAACAATTGTCGAACAAAATTTCTCATAAACGTCGCCTATCATTCAAATAGCAACGACAAGTAGTACAATATTTATCCTTTCGCGGGTGATTCTCGTGGACACCGTGTCTCCGTTGGCGATTTCATTGGCGCATCTTAAGTGGCCGAGCAACCCGGACTTGCGTTTCTTTTTACGAGTCTCTCCACCCTCCGCAATCCAGACGACCATTACCAGCGACGAAACTTTCGAATGAAAGAATGAGAGAGGGGCACACCCACCCGCGAACCCACGAACCCACGAACCCGCGCCGAGCCAACTTATCGCGAGGCTACCTTTCCGACCGTAATGAATTAATGAAGTTACGAGAACCACATCGGATCCCGGCCGCGCCCGACACATTTACGAGCTCTGGATTAGAAACCTAACGCCGAAACCTGGCCCCCGATGGGCGTCGGAAACGGAAAGATGATCGCGAATGGTAATTGAATAGACACGGGTCTCGTACGCGACCCGAGAGCACTCCCAGTTATTTAAGCAGAGCTTAATGAGCGCGTTAACTTTCATTCGAAATATATAGAGATTATTTACTCTCTCTCTGTTATCTCTCTCTCTTGTTGCTTTTCTCAGGTAATCATTTTGTTAATATTTCGACTTTTCTTGTCTTATATATTCTCTTTGATTTATTGTGAATTTGTCGTTTATTATTCTTTAAATTATTTTATTTAGTTTATGTCACGATTTATCTTCGTGTCATTTATATGATTTTATATCAGAATCTTTGTATCATTTATATCATATTATATCAGGATCTTTGTATCGTTTTATTAATTTTTTTGACCAAACTTCTCTGGCTTAATCATCGTATTCATTTTTCTATTAGAATAATCTCGTCTCAAGCATTATATCAATTCTTCTGTCCACGTGTTTTTGCTCCTGTAATTTCATTAATTTTTCCACGTGGATCTCCTCGTCGTAATCGTTGTATAAATTGTTCTATATAAAAGTCCACGTATTAATTATTCTATGAATTTTTCTACACGGACTTCTGTGCCACAATTATTCTGCCAATTTTTCAATACGAATTTCCTTCCCTTGATCCTTGTATAAATCGTTCTACATGAACTTCATTGTCTTTATTATTGTTTGAATTTTTCTACACGAACTTTACTGTCACAATCATTGTTCTATCGAACCCGATTTAACTCGACTATAGTAGCAATATTTTTATCCAAACCACTTGTCGTATAAATAATTAACTTGAACCGCGAAATAGCTAATACCAACACACGTCATTGTCGCGAAGCATTACATTTAATATACACTTAAAGTATGACACTTTAGGCAAGCGTAGCGAACGACGTATCGTTGTTGGGCAGAAAAAGGGTTAAAAGTCGGCGAGATAATCACAGCGGCTAATAAAGTTATCGATGTCCTGGCGGAGCGACGATAATTCAGAAACATGTGGACCGGGTGATGCTTGTTTTGTTCTAGCGGGTTGCGGCACGGACGTCGGTGTAATGGAGCAAATTAGAGGGGGACCATTACTTAGGGAGCCGCGCAGCCTGATATGAATAATAATTAAGACGAGGGGTGATTAGAGACGGAACAACCAACCTTTGCGCGTGTTCGCCTGCCCCAGGAGCGTCACTTGCTTGCTGTCGCTCGTATTTACATCGACGTAGACACCGTCGACGGGGAAGTCGCGGCCCGCCGGCGTCGAGCTCGGCATGTACCTGAAGAACTCGTTCCCGTCCTTGTACCACTTCACCGAATACAAATCCTTGCCGGCCAGATCGTACTCGCACCTGAGCGCCACCTTGTCCCATCGCGGGTCCGCTATGCTCGGCACCTCCAGCTTCAGAAGTTTGATCGCCGTGCCTGCGGGAGACCATAGCACACCATTAAATAGTTTTCTTCCACCGATACGTATCCGGTAGCATGCCACTCGTTCTGGGAGATTAGGCGAGTTTTCAATCGCGTTCCCGTGGAGCAATTTGGACTTCAGATAGCTTAAATTGAAGGTGAAAGTGTCTACTTTACGATCCTGGAAGGTACATTCCCGTGGAATGGCTTGGGATTTTTTTATGATTTTTTGAATCAACTTTTAGGGAGTATTAGGCAGCCTGGAGCCCATTTTTGGAATTTGGGCGAGTTTTCAATCGCGTTCCCGTGGAGCAATTTGGACTTCAGATAGCTTAAATTGAAGGTGAAAGTGTCTACTTTACGACCCCGGAAGGTACATTCCCGTAGAATGGCTTGGGAATTTTTTATGAATTTTTCAACAAGAACAAAGGGGTGCATTGCGTCTTCGTTTCGTCTAAATGCATACAATTTTGATCGCACCCCTGCGAAGACTTTTAGCCTCCACGTTTCTCCATTCGACCAATTAAATTTGCACTGAGGCGAACGCCGGAAAAAATTATTGCTTCCACGGCCCGATCATAATACACGCAGAAACTGTTTGCGTTTCGGTCGCAACGAACCGGAACGACGCTGGATAGTTAACCCGTGCGTCCGCTAATCGATACCGCCATAATTGGCGCGCGTATTTCTATAGAGACGCAGATTGTGCTAGATTAATTGACAGAAATTGAACGGCGAAACCGCGACGCGCTCTTATTCGAAAGAGTGTTTTCTCCGTTGAACTGTGTAAAATTTTTCATTATACTCCCGTAGACCCTCCTCTTCTATCGCGCGGAGCGAGCCTGTGACATTTTCAATTTAATCACGACCCATCGATACTCAAAACTGCCCGGTCTCTCTCGCTGATGTCAAAATTCAGATAACGCATTGGCAGAATCGGCGTCGCAAATTTGTTTCCTAATTGCGCGATATTTTGCCGGGGGTAAATCGAAACTCTGACCGGCTTTTCGGGGGTGGGGGGCGTTCGACAGAAATTCGGTGAATGCGACGAATGATTGCGCGCGCGACCGCGGATAATAGAGGATTTTCTATAGCGTGAAAGACTAAATACCAGGGGATAGAAATGAACTGAAATAGCATAAATAAATAAATAAATAAATCTGTTGCTGAAATAGAATTATGTTCGATCTGTTTTCCACGATTAATTGATCAAACTTGTCATTATTTCGACGCTATTCATCGAAGTTTTAAACTACAAAATTAATTATATATTTTATTACATACTAAAAATTAATTATATATTTTATTACATACTAAAAATTAATTATATATTTCATACTTTATTAAAAAATATTTTTGTCAGCTAAAATTCTTCAAGAATTCGCTGCTGGACTAAAAAACAAAGAAAACCGCTCGAAATTGATTACGATACAATAAAATACCATAATGCGTCCGCTCTCCGTGCTTTAACGAAGCAATGTCTCGAAGATTAAATCAACGCTGTAAAAGTGGCGGCAACCTTCAATTTTCTGGTCGAACCGCGCTTGCCGTCCACCGTATGAAAGGCAAACGGCAATTCCATGGCGCGCGCGCGCGCGCGCGGTTAAAATTTGAAAAACGCTCTCGCCGCGCCCGTCATTAACGGGGTGGGGGGGCTCTCGCAATTATCAATTCATGGACAAAGGGAGAGCACAGGACAGAGTTTATCCAGACGGACAACAGCGTAAACAAGCCACGAGAAAAGTTTACCGTGAAAGCAGGTCCGCGCGTAACCGGGCGAACTTTATTTGCCTTGTAGAGAGGGGCCGCCGCCGTTGGGGATGAGGGAAGGGGGGAAAAATAGTAATTACGCAAGGGGGAGGGGGGTGGAAAGAGAGAGAGAGAGAGAGAGGGAGAGAGGAAAAAAAAGGCGCCCAACGCTCGTGGCAACAAGCATTCAGTCGAGAACCCCCTTCGATCGAGAATATTTAACCCGGTCGCATTAATTTATTTATCCCGAGCACCGGCCGAACAGTCGCAAATACCGGTGTAATTAAAAGTATCCGATCAACCGACGGCCCTCGTAATTATCGCCGTGGGAAAAGCGCGGTCAGACGTTTCATAGAGAGAGAGAGAGAGAGGGGGAGAGGGAGAGAGAGAGGGAGAGAGGGAGAGAAAAGTGGCAGTCAAAATGACAGCGCGATAATTTTCTGCCCGCGGTGAATCGTTTTCTTTTTTCCCCCTTTTTTTAACCGCTCGTGTTTGCACCGACATTTCCGTAATGAAAAATCATGGACGCTGCGTTGACTCAATCGAACACCTAGACATTTTGCAAAATAAGATTACCATCGATTTTATTAAAACCGTGAAGCGTTATTGCTAACCCTTTGCACTCGAGTGGTGATTCTAAAGCACCACAGCAATTATTACATCACGTTCCAAAATAATATTTCTATTATAAAAACATACATTTAAAAAAAAAATATTTAAAAGTGTAACTGTCTTTGTACGAGTTACAAGATTCAATTTCGATTGAACATAACCTCTTTACCTCGTAAAATGGAAATGCTACATGTCGGAAATGTTCCTTTCGAATTACAGTTAAAATGGCTTCGAGTGCAAAAGGGTTAATATCTGTTTATCTCTTAATATCTATCTATCTTAATACCTATTAATATCGTCGTAACAAATCGTTAATTCGAGTACATAATTTTATTAAATCGTGTTCATACAACATTTCCTTCTTTCGGTCATTGAGCCGAGGTATGTTCGACGAGAAAAAAATCCCGGGCCACCATATAAACCGGCATAAATGTCCGAGAGAACAGCAGGGGTCTTTTTTCTCCGTCACGCTCGAATTCTAATAGAGAATTTCACGCTAGCGGGAACACGAAAATCACGTATTATGCTGCGAAAACGAATCGACTACAATGGGTTGTCGAGGCGAAATCATCCGCAGAACCCAGCGCATTAATCAGCAAGCGCGCGCGCTCGCGCGCAGCAGCACGCCGGGTACGCTAAAGACTAGCATTAGCGGGCGCAGGAATTCCACTAATATGACGTTCCTGGGGGTTTATTAGATTTCCCGGCGAAGCAACGCGGTAACCCCGCGCGGTGCCCGATTTTACGAGGATAGTTTCTCAGATGGTCATCGCCGGAGAATGCATAACACATTATGGAATTCTGCTTTTTACCCGTCGCCGCGCGCGCGCGCGCACGGAGAATGGAAATTTCATCCCCCTGGACTACCGGCTGCCGGGTTCACTCGTAAATAGCGCTCCCTTGAAATAGTAGTCTTTCATTAGCCTAGTTTCTTAACGTTTACATTTATTACGCTACTGTGCGCGTCGCCGGTTCGCCAAAGCATTTGTCAGACTGGATTCTAGACTTGTGAAGTAAAATTGAAAAATTAGAACCTGTTTATGGATTTTTATTAATTTATATTTTAACGTATTGGAATTGTATGTTGGAATTGACTGGAATTGATAAGGTCGACTATTGTCAGAGATTTAATTTAGTACTCGATTTTTATTTGGTTAATATATTAATGGAAATCACTTTAATTCGGAAATTATTAATAAACTATAAAGCGACGGCCGTGGCAATAAATTTTTATATAAACCACGAGGCGTAATTTTAATTTGACCATACATATTCGTAGTTTTAACTTGACTAATAACTTATTTTTTTTCTATTCTATTCCTTAATATTATTCCTTAACATAATATCGACATAACCTCAACAACTACAATATTCCTAGTTTTAATATTACTAATACCATATTTGTTCTATTTTATTCAAAAACCCTACAGCTCGACGCTAAATATTTATTAACATTCACGGGTCACCGTTTCGCGAAAAAAAAGCGTCACGATATTGCTGTTCGTAAGTAAACAAAATCCGTGATTCTACGCGCGACATATTAGAGCAAACAGCCACGCCCTAGTCGCGATAATATTATACAACACCTAGACCCATCGCGTCTCGTATAACAATATGCATGTTTATTCAAATTTCCACTAACTCGGAGCACCGTGCAACAATACGCGAAATGAAGAATGAGAAATTTGCTTTCAGCCTAATATCAGCGCGCGGCAACAACGCGTCGTAAATTCAAGAGCTGTAACATTTTGCCGCGCGAAATTCTCTTGATATTAAAATCGCGAAACGCGTATCGCAAAATTCCCGTGGTGGTTCGCGACGCGCGAACAACTTATCGCGGTGTTCGAATTTCCGGCGGATAATAATAAAAAGAGCGAAAGAAAATCCGCGGAATATTTTTCGTTTCGCGGGAATCAAGGGAAAATCGGTTCTCTTACCGTCGTATAGAGCTTGGATTTTACATTTCCCGTCACGTTCTCTCTCTCTCCGAGTTTCTTGTTGCGTTCGCTATCTTTCGGTGGCGGTAGCGATGTCGTAAATTTTTTATTCAACTCCGGCGTTTTGTAAACTAATAAACGCGGAGGGAGGTTTTATCGAAGACAACGGTGAAAATATTTATTGTGCTTGTATTGTTGTTTCAACGCTTTGAGGACAATGCAGTATTTTTAGGACACAAGCGGTTTCTACTTTCGCGTTTGTTTATTTAAAAAATATAATAATTAGGTTCTCTACAATACCTAATCGACGAAATAAGCATCACAGAGAGTAAAATAATTCTTGAGAATTTTGCAGTAAGATACAATACTTCTATGATCAGTTTCTACTTCCAGGTTTGTTTATTTAAAAAATATAATAACAAATTTCCCTATAATATCTAATCGACGAAATAATTATCACAGAGAGTCCAATAATTCTTGAGAATTTTCCAGCACAATATCTCTGAGACCAGTTTCCACCTCTATTATTTATATAATTAATAACTTTCCCTATTATACCTAATCGATGAAACATTTGTTGACCAATAATTCTCGAGAATTTTCAAACAAAGACAAAGCAAACTTTTAAACAGTTAATGCGTTAACGCTTCGCGATTCCAGCGCGTGACCCACATGTGTATAGCCTATGCTCCGCGAGCCGCGTACAATCGAGGAAACTCTATAGTTTATTCCCGGGAAAATTCGAGCACCTAAATGCATGCCGCGATAGAAAATATTGCGAGACGCGGCTCCCCTGTGTTCGCTGCATGCATGTATGCATGTATGTCGCACGAAACTCGCAAATTTCTGAAATGGAATAGAACAAGTGAGATATATTCCTGCTTACGGAGGATACGTACAATGTGTCTATTTCTATCCGAACGTTCATTTTAACTCTTCTGGGTCGTGTGGCGACTCCAAGGCGCCGCTAAAAAACCACGTTTTGACATCATTTTTATCAAATTTATTTATACTTAAAATATTGATAAATAAATTCGATAAAAATTATTTCAGGACGTGGTGTGATATTTATCAATATTTTAAGTATAAATAAATTTATATTATAAATACTTAAAATATTATTTACACTCAAATTTATTTATACTGAAAATATTGTTAAGAATCGTCAACTGTAACACGAGTTACAAATTTCAATTTCATGGTGTACAAAATTCTCCAGGTTATACAATATGGAAACACTGCAGGTCCGAACAATTATTACGGATTTATATATGGGGCACTGTAATATAATTTTGCTACGCTCGTCGAGGTTTCAACGAAGCGCAGTGCATCGATCTCGCATCGTTCTAACGCTGCCAGACTTCTAATTTTAATTTAAAAGAAATAAATTAAAAAAGTTCGCGCATTTTCCAAAATTCGTAGAAATGTAACTGTAATAATCCAAATCACGGTGCTTTCCCACCGCGAGCGAAACAGAATCGTAACAGAATTTTCAATTTGTTCGAAAAGTGAAAACCATAAAACACAGCCGCCGTCGCGGCGCGAAAATCGAAGCGCGAGAATACAAAACGGCGGAATTCCGGAGCCAGGCGACGCGTCGCCGCAAAAGTACAAAGACACGGGAGCATGGAGCGCGGAAAATGTTTACCGCCGGAGGCGTTAATATTTCTGAACAGCATCGGCCACACGGGAAGCTCCTTGGCAGAGCGGAGCAAGGAGAGAGAGAGAGAGAGAGAGAGAGAATTCAAGAAACCGATCCAGATACGTCCGATCGGTTCGCCAATTTTCGTATTCCCTGGGAATTGTTCTGGAGCGGGGCGTGCCAAAGCCTTCGCTACGTGCCGCTCGAAACAATAACCCAGGCTGGTTAAAAAGGGGAGCACGGGGGACGAGCGCGGCGAAAGGACCCCCACTCTGTATTCCGTTGTCGTCCGCGCCGGCCGTAAACGATTTCCAGATCGCGCGAATTTGTCATACAGTTGGCACGGCGGCGGCGGCGGCGGCCGCGTTATCGCCGGGTCACGGTTTTCCGGCGGAACAAGAGAACGGTCGCCGATAAAAGTTCCGTCAAAGTCGGCTGGAACAAGGACAGTTAACGCGCGCGGGTACTACGGCCCGGTTATCGCGGCTGTACGCGGTGAAAGCCGTCAAAGGACCCGCGCCGCCGGACACATCCGCTTTCTTCTGTCGCGCCGGAGACGATGGCACTCGCATTCCCCCCTCCTTGCTCTTTTGCCGCACAGATGATAACGTCCTATGCTCGACCGATCGCTGATAACCGGTTGCTCGATCCTCCTGCTGATACCTTTGTTGCGTAAGAACATCTTCGCTATGATATCTTGCACTATGATATCTTTAACGCCTTGCCGTACTTTAGCGAGTCAGACTCGCGATGAAGATTTTTGCCCAAACATGAATATCGCGAGACAGACTCGTGAACAGTTACTTGGGCCAAACATAAACATCGCGAATCAGACTCGCGAACAGATACTTGGGCCAAACATAAACATAACAAGCCGAGCTCGCGGACTGATTTTTTGCCCGTTACGCTCGTGACCGAATGTTAGTTCCTCTCAGTACCTCGGAACAGTTAGTCACGATTCTTGTCGTTGCTGTTACGAAGCAGTTCAATTATTAAAATTTAAGAAACCCCTTCAAAATGCAAGGTACAAAAGTGTGTAGTGAAGGCCGTGATATTTTAATATCGCGTAAAATTGACTATATCACAGGCATTGCGGGTATCTATATTTCGGATCGTAACGAGAACGATCGGACGACGGAACGACGGAACGAGAGGATTTTTGTTTCGCGACTGTCTCAATTTGCTCTCAATCCCAGATTTTGATCTCGCGTCCCGTAGATGAGAAAAAATTACATTGTAGAACGACGCGAAACGTATAAATATTAATTTCCTGCTGCGGAACCACGGTCCGCGGACTTAATGGGTTCATTTTTGTAATGGTAATATTTTACCTTCATTTATTCTGCTTTAATTACAAGTTTGGAACAGTGACAAAGAAACGTAGTAACCTGACATTATCATAATATTAACATGAAATTAGCATGGAACTCTTTTGATATGCCGGATTTTTGTTACATTGATGTGTGCACGGTATTTTAGAAAAAAAAAAAGAGAAACGAGTAGCTTCGTGGTAACATAATTATCAAACGTCGCGAGAAAGTGCCCTAAACAGGGGAGATTCGTCGAAACTTTGCGCGGCGTCGTTTCATTCTTGGAATGGTAATATTTCAACTTTGTTTATTCTGCTTGAATTACTAGAACGGGGGCCGTGGAACGGAGTAATCAGCATTATCATAAAATTAACATGAAATCAACATTAAACTTTGCTAGCTTATTTGGAAGGAAGGTAGAGACGGTTTTCGAGGAAACGAGTAGCTTTACTTAGGATGGTTTCGAATACGCATTATTTAACCATCGATTACTAATCTCGAACAATGCATATTGATATCTGGTTAATAGTTTATAATTTAAATGCAAGAGCTTTTCTCGGAGAGATATTTTTGTGATAACTGGAATAGTAAAAGAAAACGTCGAGAACCGACTCAGAAAAAATTAAAACAAAATAACCTGATATTTTTATAATACTTGATATAGTAAATGAAGACATCGAGAACCGACTTAGAAGAAATGAAAATAAAACAGAAATTCAAATAAAGCAGAAATTAAAATAAAACAGAAATTCCAATAAAGCAGAAATTAAATGCCAATAAAATAAATGAAAATCGTAGGTGAACCATCATTGTTTATGCAGCAGAAGTTGGAACCATAACGCGGTCGGTTCTCGCAGATCCGGCTGGCATAAGTCTGCGCGAGGACAAAAGGAAGTTTCGAATTCATTGACCGGTGTCGCAGAGAGGCCGCTAATGTGTCCGAACAAAGACAATATTATTATAGTCAATAACGCAACGCGCTCGCATTTGTTCCAAACGAATTACCGACGCAAACAGAGAGAGAGAGAGAGAGTGAGCGCAGAATTGAATGCAATTGTCGTCGCGCGACTGCGTTTATGTGTCAGCGAACAGGAGGGTCCCTCGCTATTCCTTTATCCCGTAGCGAGCAAACAAATGGCCACGGCATTAAATAATCGGGAATCGGAAGAATATCAATCGTAATATGCTCGAATTTCCCCAATGAAACTCTCCGCTCGGCAATTAATTAGCCGCGTGGTTCAATTTCTTTCTTTTTTTCTCTCTCTCTCGTCGGTCGAGCAGTTTTTCGCGAGCAACAGTTTCGGCGCCGCGTGTAACGCGAAAGGGTTTTCCGGGACGCGGCCCGGCCTGACACAACAAACTATCGCGCGCGCATAGTGCTCCTCGTTAATCGTGTTATTTGTCCGCTAATTAAGCGTGCAATAAATTCGTACGAGAAAAAGGGGGCAAGGGCTTTATTGGGAGCGGCAGCCGGCGGCGGTCGTATTCCCCGTTCATTTTACACCGGTCTCTCTCTCTCTCTCTCTCTCTCTCTCTCTCTCTCTCTCTCTCGCCCCGGTGCCTTTCGACGATTTACTCTCTTCGAGCCGGGCCTCCCTTTTTCCACGCGGACGTCTCTATTTTGCCAGGAATGGCCTCTCCTAATTTCATCTAGGAACGCTCCAATAAACCTCCGCCGCCTTTTATTCAGGCGCAGAAATGTATTTGGCCCCCGAATCAATTTACCCAAACTAATTATTCGACTGCGAACAGTTTATTTCGGTCTAAAAAAATTACGGATAACCAAAGTTCAATAGGAAATCATTTTTAGACCTTTGGGATACAATTTATTACGCAAGTGAACGTTCATCAACTATTTGGATTCAGAGCCATTTTAATTTTACGCAAGCTGTACCATCTGGTTAACCCTTTGCAGTCGCAGTCATTTTAAATGGAAATCCAAAGTATTTCTTCAGACTCGCTGTGTTTCCATTTGATATAACCTGGAGCATTTTATACGTTATAAAGTTGAATTTTGTGACATATGTAGCAGATAATATTTTAAAAAATTGTTAAGAGCTATCGTGACTTATATGATAGATAATATTTTAAAAAATTGTTAAGAGCTATTATGACTTAACAATTTTAGCTATTACAATAAGAGCTATTATGACTTATATAGAGATAATAGCTCTTAACAATTCTTGAAAATATTAGTAATTTTGATATAGATTATTTTAGAACACGGCATGATAATTTTTATGGGCCATTCGACCGCAAAGGGTTAACTATTTAGTGCTTGTAATGAAATGTATCTGCATGTCGGCAAAATCGAATTAAATATTAAATGCTAATATTGATATGTATTTTATAGTAAATACTTATATAAAATTCTAAACCCTTTAGTAGCGACCAAAAAATCTGTATCTGAGCGAAATGTTTAAAACTCGTTCGACAAAAAGTTTCATAAAGTTTCGGAAAGAAGTTGCAAGAATGTTGAAAAGCCTGATAAATAGCAAATTTAAAAAGAGCGAAGAAATAGGAGAGATGAAATTGTTGTTTAATAAAAATATTGAGAAAACTATCTTTTCAACAATAGCCGACGACGATTTATCGTTGCTCGGTACTAAAAGGGTTAATATCTCAGGATATCAATAAACAGAAAAGTCTATCGATAAACCAGGAATCGATCAATGAAAAAAAAAGAGAGAGAAACGAATGATCAATCAATGCATATAATTGACACTAGAGGACGTTTGAAACGCAACAATCATCGGCCGCGGGTTCCTTCCAGCGATCGCCAGTCATTACCGGACCCCGCAATACTAATTGACGTAATTACAGCGGGCCGCGACTAGCAATTACAGAAAGTACCCAGCAATCGAGTTAACAGTTACATTCGAGTCATCATTAATGCAAAGTCAGATTACATTGTGTCCTACATTGACGTCGATCAATATTGTTGTTGGGCCACCGATTAATACTGTCGATCAAACTTGCTTTTGTCTAATTCCGCATCGAAACGAGCAGAGCCGAATTACAATGCGCGCGCTACGTTTAAGAGATTAATTGGGCATCGATTGCAGAAATTCTGGATGCGCTCAAAGACAATTCGCGTGTGTGGTTCGACGAATGATTTATTAATTAAGCCCTTGAGCTATAATAACTAGCGAGAGACACGTGGCAAAAATTGTATGCAAGCTTTATTAAATATGAATATTATTAATTTCTTCTAAGTCGAAGTAAAAATAAATTCTTCGGTTATCAAAGTATAGAAACTAAGATAAATAAAGACAATATAGAAAAAGAAAATTAACAATTTTCCCAACCAATTAACCCATCTTCTTATGTATACACGTAGCTGACAGGCTAAATGTCAACTGTACCAACTCCGATGATTGTCGATAGCTAAACTATTCGAAGATGGACTAATGGAAGGATACATCGATATCGGTTTTGTTTCTACGAATTTCCTGCGCGAAGAGTGGCCCGTTTGCCGTGCTGCGCGCGCGCGTTTTTCCCGTATCACGGGGCAAGAATCCGACAAAAACGCGTTATCAATGTTTCAGCGGCGCGCTGCTCTCTCTCTGTATGTCCGTCGGACCCGGATGGCAGCCTGCGCTCGCAGCGACGAATCCGCGATTCAGTCTGCATAATGCAATAACGTCTCGGCGAACGAACTCCGGGCTCGCGCAGAGCGCCAGTGTACAAATGAAACGGAAACAAAGGAATCGGCCGCCGAGCATTTCCCCCCCGTCTGCAGTCAGTGACGGGGGCTGATAGACAGAGACAGAGAGACAGAGAGAGACAGAGATAGAGAGAAAGACAGAGAGGGAGAGAGAAAGACAAAGACAGAGACAGAGTGAGAGGGGAGGAGAGCGAGTGGACAAGAAAAATGGTGAGAGAAAGAGAGACAGAGGCAGAGACAGAGAGAGACAGAGACAAAGAGAGAAAAATGAAAAAAGAGAGTCAACAAGATAAAGAGAAAAATGAAAAAAGATAGTCGACAAGATAAAGAGAAAAATGAAAAAAGAGAGTTGACAAGATAGGGAGAAAAATGAAAAAAGAGAGTCGACAAGATAGAGAGAAAAAATGAAAAGAGTCGACAAGATAGAGAGAAAGAAATGAAAAGAGAGGTATTGAAAGCGAAAAAGGCAGAGAATAATATCAAATGAGAAAGAGAGAGAGAGAGAGAGGAGTATTGGGGTGGGGAATCAGCCAAGAGGCACGACACTCGAAACTCACCCCTGAACAGAAACACCATCCCCAGCGGAGAGAAGGGGGGCGCTTGTGCACCGCTTGTTGCAGCACCGTAAAGCCGGCGAATTATTTAAAAAGCCTCGTTATTGTTCCCGGATTCCGCCAAACCACTGCGGAACCGCCCGCGGCTAGAGACGTCACGGTTTAGAGAATTCTTCCGCGTGAGAAACAGGCGCGTTTACGGATTCTTATTGTCCGGCAGCTCGGCACTTTTTTTCCTCCCTCTCTTTCTTTCGAGTTTATTCTTCTTAGGCCCCCTTCCTCCCTCCTCCCTCTCCCCCGTCCAACAACAGATCGTTTCGAAATTTTCGAGCACCCTCTTCGTCCTGTTTTTATTGTTGCATTGTTTTATTTTCCTTGCCCCGAGAATAAGCTTAATTGCTGCCTTTACAACCCCGAAACAATTAGCCACTGTTTCGAAATTATTATGGATCGGATTCTATGAAAAGTCCTCGCTTTCTTCGTCGACCACTCGACGATGTTAAGCATTTGCGGTCGAGCGGCGACTCTAAGGCGCCGTTAAAATTACTGTGATACGTGACAATTTTTAATAGACATCGCCGAAGCTTAGATTTAAAAATTGGTAGAAGTATTATATGAGTCACGAGACTCAATTTCGTATGCATAAAATCAATATTGTTACGTAAAATGAAGATGATAGAAGCCGGAAAAATTATTTTAGATTTGCTGTTGAAATGGCTTATATTTTTCTATATTTAAGAATTCATTTTCTATTTATTTATTTTCTGTATTTAAGAATTTATTTTCTATTTATTTATTTTCAGTATTTAAGAATTTATTTTCTGTATTTAAGAATTTATTTTCTGTATTTAAGAATGAATTTTCTATTTATTTCCTATATTTCGAATTTTCCAATACTTAATTTGCCAATATCAATTTCGCTTCTTCTTTTCGTTTACGGTTATTTACTGTGAGCGGTATTTGAACCGCTGAGAAATTGCACAAAATTGCGAGCTTCTTACTCCCCGTCTCTCCAAGATAAATATCAACTAATTGCACTCACCGTCGACATATTTTCGTCGACGCGGCAGCAAAAAAGCGTCGAGCAACGAAAGAATTAAAAAGCATAACACATCGATTTGTGTCCCGCCAGATCGGACGAAGGGGCGACGGTTTGAATCAGGCCAATAACCGCCGGCAGACGTCTGCGCTTGGACTGGTACGTGGTCGCTCTCCTCAGAATCACGGCATTGTGCTACGGCAGTGCCCGACGGACTCGTCGCGTGGCATATTAATTAATCCGCTAATTATTAAACTAATTGCCGGACTTAATTGGCCGGCGAGAGAAGCCCCGGCGAACAGAGGGAAAGAACCGAGAGCCGAGGACAAAGAGAAAAAGCCGAGCTGCGCGGCCCGGCTCTCGCCGAGTGCCGGCTGGTCGATGCTTTTGCTTCCGGCCGTGTCTTAAAAGGCCTGTCAAGCCTTGTCATAATACTATGCAGATCCTTGTGTTTTCTACGTTCGCGCCGGTAATGCTGCGACGACAGCAAAAGGAATCGGGGGCTCTCGACGCGATCGTATCCGACGATCTCATCCACTGCCGGGCCGAGACGATATATAAGATAAATATATAGCTATTATATATACAGTCAGTCCCACAAGTATTCGTACCCTCGTTGCTTATGAGAGAAATCTGTTGAAATCAAGGGATGCGTTGAATTTATTTATTTAACGAAATAAAGTTTTGCAATATTTGCGAAGAGAAGAAAAAGACTAAATTGCTGGATCATCCCCCAGTTTTTAACCCTTTGCCCTCGAAGCCATTGCAACTGCAAAACTGAAATAACTTTCCTGGCTTTTAATATTTCCATTTTATATAACAAAAATTTATTCTATGCTTCTCAATCTATGCTTTGGTGATATTTATAAAAATATATTTTGATATTTATAAAATATTGTGTTACAACAATTGCAATGGCGCAGCAGTATCGCCGCTCAAGTGCAAAGGGTTGAAAGGTTAAAAGGTTAAAAGCATCCGTGTGATTTCTTCGAGCAAAAATGAGAAATTCATTCCTCCTTCCATTTAACATTAACAACTCGAGAACAATATCTTAAAATCCACTTTCGTCGTGAACGCATAAAGCTCCGGCGATGCAGTTAACATCGCAATCCGCGTCGAAATAACGGCTGATCCCACGATAATTAGACGGCATAATAATTAATTAACGTAACCTTAGCGAAATTTTTTCAACAACCGCGCGGCTCCCGTTTTTTCGCGTACATTGAAGACGAGCTAATTAAATTCGACTGCGAGCATATTTTCGCGCACGCGAGATCGCGGCGAGATACGCATAGATTTCGTTTAAACCTCGCGGTTAACCTACATTCGGGCGTTAATGCACTGTTAAGAGTGCTTGACATCCCCGCAGATAATGAACGCGCAACGGTTTTACAAACGTGGAGTGTTAACCGCGAATTGTAACGCAGTTTGTTCGCATTGAAACCGGCGATTCTTTTTTTTCTTTACCGAAAGGCAATTTTTTGTGCGCCTGTTTCGTTAAAATTCTGCTTTGAGTCGGACGCGTGCCGCTTCCTTTCCGCGTTATTATTACGAAGTGTCGCACGATTGTTGCAATATTGCAACCATTGAAATAAACATCGCGTTGGTTGTATATTATTTTTATGTAGCGAATTTTGAATAAAATTACCGCGAGCGCTGTATTAAATCTATTCGAATAAATGATTGATAGAATTGAAATTTTAAAAATGCAATGCGTCTCGTATAATGTAATATTAAATGTTTGCTAATAAACGAAAGGCTCGGTAATTAGCTACGCCACAGTATCTGCAAGCTCTGCCCTATTCATTTCAGACCCGAGTTGTTCGATTCATAGGGATACAGCGGATCCTGATTATTCGAACTAAGTGCATTATGGATAATGGAACAATTATTTAATCATAATGCCACTTTTCATCTGTATCGATTAGTACAATAAAATAGTTTGGAATAATGTGTGTCGAGCTGCGTTATAGTTTGTGCCAATTGTCGATCGTATGCGAAACGTGAAACATATTTGGATAATAGAGAATTATAACGCAGATAGCAAACGCCTGTCTATCATAATGTATTTTAACCGAACTTATTGTTATAATATACGTTTGCAAATATTATTATATGCAACACTTTTTGTAAATACCCCCGGGCATTGTGTGCAAGCCCGGAGGAAGTATGGTCTGAAAGTAAATTAATTTGTCTTCGCTTTCGAAGGATCAAACAATCAAGAATCTTAAAAAAAGAGCGCATCGTAATATCAAATAATTTTTAACTTGATTTCAAATTATTTTTATTTGACGATTATACATTTTTTTAACGATTTTTTACTAGTTATTTGTTATTTTACTGATACTTGGTATACTATACGTAACCATTAATTATCGTATATATAATAATAAAATAAATTCACTGCGATCCATTCTTGTGGTGGGAATTAATTCTTGAATTCTGTGATAAACTATTTCTTGGGGCATTAAATAAAAATGCAAGCATGTACCATAATAGATAGTACACGTGGCACATGTACATTTTAATTTATTTCAACTGGAAATCCAAAATTGTTCTTCAGGCTTACAGCGTTTCCATTTGACATAACCCGGAGCATTTAATAATTCTATATTTATTGTAAAATTGAATTTCATGACTTATGTAACAGATAACAGGTTTTAACAATTTTTTAAATATCAGTTTCGATGGAGATTATTCTAACAACGTGGCATGATGATTTTTAGTGTCGCCAATCAACCGCAAAGGGTTAAATTAAACGCAAGTCACTGTATTCCCTGCAACGAAAACTTTTCCACCTAATTCCAAACGGTTCGACGTCGCGCATTGGTCGAAAGGCTAAAAAGGACTTCCATGGCCGGATCACCGGGTTCGACGACCTCGTATCAAAGAGGGTCGACCTATCGTAGGTCGAATCGCGGCGCATCGCTCATCGATAATCGAGAATCTCGCAGGGTTCCGCGCCGATCTCAAAATATTCCGTCGAGATAAAAAGGCGCGGGAGGAAGCCGATGTTTCAGCCGTCGCGCCGTTGACGGAACGCGCGCGCCCGCGCGATGTCAACAATCTCCCCGACGAAAAACGTTGAATGCCACGTTCACGTTCAATTAGTCGGACGACGTAAATGATGAGGGATGGTTGCCGGCGGGTGGAGGAGGAGGAGGAGGAGGTCGTCGTCGCAGCGGCTAAGAAACAGCCGCGCGCGAGCTCGTTAGACGCGATTTAAACCGCGTTCCGCATAGAGAACGTCGCCGAGACGGGGTTCTCGCCGTTGCGACGGGAAACTGGCGCGGAGAGAGAAGAGAGAGAGAGAGTGAGAGCATCGTTAAGCACGCGTGTGTGCACTGTTTAAATGCGAGTTGATGAAACGCCGCCGTCTTCGCGGAGGAGCGGAGCGGAACGGAGCGGAGCGGAGTCGGCGACGTCGAGGAACTTACGCCGGCTGGCCACTTGACATCCACGACCCGCCCACATCTCGTAAACTGCTCTCTACAGGCCTTCCCACAACCGGTCAAGATATTTCAAGCAATTCCCGGCTCGTCTTTTAGGTCCCCGTCTCCGATGTACCAGCCTTTCTGCCGCCCCTCCTTCTCTTCCCCCTTTGCCTCCCTCGCCTCCCTCCCTTTTCCCCCTTTTCCAACCGCCTAGCGTTAAACGGACGTAATTGATGGCTCACCGAATGAACAACTGCGGGACACCAGCGGTAACGTATTGTTAAATAAGACTCGGCGAATCAACCGACGGGGTTAGGGCACACATCTCCACGCGCTCCGCGCACTATCTCGTTGACGCGCGGTTTTCCTGTATTTACGCAGCCCCCCACCGACCGATTCCGACAACTGCTCTCGCAATTCGCGCTGATCAGCGCTCGGTTCCCTCGCGGTTCGCGAAAGTATGTTCTTGCTGCTCTTGTAAAAGGGTCTTTTTTCGGATGGGTTTCATTAACGCACGGAATCATTGTTTTATTGTAGAGAATATTTTTCTAATTAATGTCAATTGTTTGAACTTGCCACTGTCGCTTGTTATTCGCACTGTTGGACGCTATTTGGTGGAGTATGTTGCATGACGTAACCATCAAGATTTAAACCTTTGCGGTCTAGTGACGACACTGTGGCGCCGCTGGAAATTATCATGTTTCAAAATCATTTTTATCAAAATTATCCACATTCAAGAAAATTGTTAAGAGCCTGTTAACTATTGCACGAGTCGCAAAATTCAATTCCGTAATATGGTGAATGTGCTAGGTTATGTAAAATGGGAGACGCTTTAAGTTTGGGAAAATATTTCGGATTTGAGTTGAAATGGCTCCGACCGCGAAGGGTTAACCCTTTAGTGCCGCGCGAAGGCGATTGACAACTGGACGAAATTGACGAATTTACTAAGGCTTGCGAAGCCATAAAAAGCAAACTAAGAATAACAAACTACGATATTCATTGCGCAATTTTGAAAAATCGAGCGCGTAGATGACGTGACCATCAAGATTTAACCCTTTCAGCGCCGCGCGAAGGCGATTGCCCATGCGAAGACAACTAGACAAAATTGACGAATTTACCAAGACTTTCGAAGCACATAAAAAGCAAACTTTGAAACGGCAAACAATTTCGAGCGAATAATTTTGAAAAATCCAACGCGTTGCGAAATACGCGAGGAAGATCCAGAAAGATGAATCGGAGTTCGTCTAACAACTTCCGCGGCAGTTCATCCCCAGCATCTGGCAGGATCGATAGCAATAACGATCGTATCATGCTTAACACCGTGTCACAGATTCATTTCGTCGAAACATCAGGTTTCCGCGCGGGCGCGATCCAATGAAATAGTTATCTGGCCGGAGGGTGGTGGCGGGGGGCGGTGTGTCTGCATGTGTACGCGCGTGCATGCGACTGGCATTCTGTCAAACTTTATCGCGGACAACGTAAACGGCGGACTAGCGCGCGAATATATCAGCGGCGAATATTCGGCGCGATACTCTGCGATCTCTGCGCCACTTTGCATTATTCTACTCGACAATAAAAAAAATAAGACTCTCGTTTTATTACGTTATTACTTATGCGAGTCGATACGATGCGTTAACAACGATATAAATAACGATATCTGACATAATTATACTCAATTGGAAGACTGATGAAAATTATTATAAAATTCACCTTAAAATGCGTTCGGAAACATTGGAACATTTTTCTCGCGATCGAATGTCCCATAAACTCGAAGATTGAAGCTTTTCCTTCGCAATGGCTCTGTCAAACTTGATATACGACATTTTTTTTATCGCTCTCGCAGAGCTCTAAATAAAAGAAACCTTGCCGATTTCATAGCGGTGCAAGATTTATATCGAAGGCTTCGCACGACTGCGATCTCGTTCCTTATTTCTGTCTTAGAAATCGATGAGCAGAGGTCGTAAATGAGGTGACGTGGTGTCGTTAGACGCTCAAGACTTCAATCTTCGGATCTGCGGTAGATTCGGGCCGCGAGAAGCATTTCCCGACGATTATTACAGAGGCCTCAACCCTTTCGGTACGAGCACTCTTTCCGCCGTGACACTCTCGCTGTACGAGGCCCAGCGCCGAAAATTGCTGTCGCACATGACCAGTCCTCCTTTATACGAAGATATTTCCTAAGCGTTAAATAAAAACTGTGCTTAATAAAAGGACATTTTGTAACAATAGTGTTGCTTGTAGCTTAAGAGACACTCAGAGGTACTTATATAAAATATTAAGAGTTATTTTTATAAAATTCTGTTATTTATACCGGTCGTCGCACGGTCGCCGAATATATCCGGCGCTCGTACCGAAAGGGTTAACCCTTAGCCACGGAGTGGCGACTCTAAGGCGCCGCTAAAAATGATCGTGCGACGATTCAAAATAATTTTCATCGTACTTGTTATACATTTTTTATCGCTTCCGCAGAGCACGAAATAAAAGAAACCTCGCTACCCCCTAATTACGGTACATCACGAGCGTCTTATTCTTTTGTCGAACATCGCGGCCGAATAGCGGAGTCGTTAAAAAACTTCCGAGCCCCGATCTTGATTGCAAAAAACGACGGGAATCGATTGAAAAGCGTTCCGCCGTGGCCCGCCCCCCCTCCCATCTTTTTTTCCTGTTTACACAACAGGCGAGCGCGGGCCCGATTAGAAAAGAAGAAAGGGAATTTTCAGCGCGGGTAGAATCGCATCGACGGCGAACACGCGTGTCGCTATCGTTTTCCTATTTCGCGTCTACCCGCGGATTCCATATCCAACACGCCCCCTCCCCAGGACTTTTATGCGCGGGGATCGATAAATACGCTCTGAAAATATATTTACGACATAACGATCGGAAGTGCCGGTGGGCGAACGGCGAATTCCCACAAAAAGGATCCCCGGTTCTTGTTTGATCACCCGCTTCCTCTTTTTCCGACCTCTCTCTCTCTCTCTCTCCCTCTCTCTCTCTCACCAAACCCCCCCTCGAGGCTCTTCCTGGGGATTTGTTTGAGGCGAAGTGTCTTTGGCGGTGGATCCCGCGATTTTGGCGGATTTCTCCTTCGGCGCGCATTACGGCTTCCAATTGAGTCGATTCGCCGGATGCGTTATATGATGGCACGTGATGTTTGAATGCGATTGACGTGTCATGGCAATAACAATATTGCGTTTACCGAAAATTTATACTATATATTAATTGTGTCATATGCTTGGGAAATGGATTTTATCTAAGGTCTTCTCATAGAAATATTTTTATGATTGTAGTGACCCTAACAAGAATGATAGATACGTGTACTATATCATGGCAATAATAATGTTGCATCTACCGAGACTTTACCCTTTAAAACCTGCTAAGCCCCATGGTTTAAGAGGAGACTTTGCTCTACAAAACACGCTAATTTTCATTATTGTACGATTTTTTATAGCAGAGTTACGATATTTCAAAGTTTAACAATATTTCGAGTCCAAGAGGCATCGCTTCTCCCACCATTTTTAATATTTTTCAATATTCCTCAGGTCTATAGTAACAATCAGTTAGTACATATTAAAGTAGAGACTTTACCCTTTAAAACCTGCCAAGCCCCATGGTTTTACCATTTTTCGAAAAAAAGTTACAGCATTTTGAAAATTCATATACAAATTGCAGCCTATTGAAATCGGACTTTTCGGGCTGATTTTGGCCTCCTGGCTTTCCGAACGTTTCCGGTGCTTCCGAAGGGCCAAGTTTACAAACGACTAGGGCATACTAAAGAGGAGACTTTGCTCTACAAAACACGCTAATTTTCATTATTGTACGGTTTTTTATACCAGAGTTACGATAGTTCAAAGTTTAACAATATTTCGAGTCCAAGAGGCATCGCTTCACCCTCGATTTTCAATATTTTTTAAATTTTGTAGTATATTAATTATGCCATATGCAAGGGTAACGAATTTTATGGAAAGATTTCTCATAGAAATATTAAACAGATATAAAACATCAAAAAATCGTGTCAGCCACGTACAATCAGTGTCAATAAGTACAGTAAATAATCTAATATTCCAATAATCCTACGATATCAATATTCATTGTTAAAAAAAATGCAAGTCCTCTCGTCCACTTATTTGTAACATCCCCGAATAAATCTACCCAGGTCCAAGCCATTCACTGTATTCACAAACGGTGACGAATTCCAACAGAGACGAAACAATTCGCCGACGATCTAAATATCTGACATAATCTCCTCAAAACATCGGACATAATCTCCACAAAATATCTGACATAATCTCCTCGATGCAACTCCTCCTTTCTATCGCCGCTAAAATTCCAAGCGTCGAATCCTATCCGCCCTAAACGAAGAATACAACAAGCGGTCCGGGAATCTGCAGTTCTTCCAAAATATTTTGCGCGCGATATTTCCGGGAAGAGCCTCGCGCACCAGGGAATCTCGGACGGTAAAAAAGAAAAAAAAACAATCGCGACGAACGGTGATATCCTCGGACGGGATCGATCCGGGCAAACATCCGCAGTCGAACAATAAGATACGCGTAACCGCGCGCGCGCGCCATACGAATACAATAATATTCCCGGATCGTCCGGTCTGTAAATATTCCCCTTTTATTCCGGCGGTTTATACGATAACCGAATCCGTATGAACGTCAAGCACGTGACCGCGGAAGGATTAATAAATCCTCCGGGCAATTAAATCATTCAAGCACGCGCAATACCAAAATCTGATAATCCCCGCTCGTCTGTGTCCACTTGAAATCTCCGCGGCTGCCCTCCTACTCCCACTCTCCCCCCTCCTCCTCTACCCACCCACCCCTTATTCCGTCTATCCTTGCTGCTCCTGTGCGCGGGCAGCCACCCCTTTCGCACTCTCCCTCTTTGTCCAACGTGTTCGTACAACACCGCCGAGAGCCGCAGAGCAGAACTTATGAAATTCAAACGGGGGAGGGGTGTCCATTCTCTCTCTCTCTCTCTCTCTCTCTCGCTCTGGGTATCGAGCATTATTTTCATACATCACGGTTTGCTTCCCGTTATAACGTCATATACATATAACGCGCTGTATGTAATATGTATTAACTTACGTTAAGGGTACGTACTATTACACCCCGGCGCGCGGGAGCGCGAGCGCGGAGGGCTCCCTATTATCATTTATAGTGACACAGTCATGCACCCCGCGGGAGTACAATATAATGTTCAAAGTATATTAACAGGAACATGGTATATACCGGGACGACGTAAAGTAGTATATTGGGACATCGATAACACATGCTGATATCCATCGAATATTCATATCACGTTACATTATTCGGAACGAGCTCGCGGGGATAAATTAGGCGAACGACGTATATGTGTCTGTGTGTGTGTGTGTGTGTGGGGGTAGATGCATGTATACCCAGTCGGATATTAGCCGAGTCTTCGGCAATTATTTTCGGTCGTTCCCGGCACCGTTTCTAGCTGTTAAGAGATTATTTCGATACGGTGCATCGTTTTAATTGAATTATTGCTGCCGGATGATTTTATGCGTTCGCGGGAAAATTAGGGTGTTTAATGATTGAGGGGAGATTGAAGGTATTTTAGAGCGTCGCCGGGGAGAAAGCACGCGAAAGTTCAAGAAGATAGGATATTTAAGATAGATTTATAAATTTATTAGAAAAAAAAATGAATTTATTATAAATTTATATATTTAAATATTTAAGAATAAATTTCCGAAAGATATTAGGCATTTATGCAGAATTTCCAAAAGATATTAGATGGAGAATTTCCTATTTGTTTATTAATTGTATTTTACATACGCGCTCTTGTTAACGGGAATAAATGATCAAATTTACCTCCTAGCAACATTTATACATAAAAATGTAATCAACGAATGTCGCGGTAAAATACCGACCTTTGAAAATCGACTGGCAATTAATAACTAACTTAAAAGCAATTTATATTATTCAATAACCATTTTACAACCAATTTAAATAACCTAATAATTAATTGTCAACCAATTAGAAGCCATTCTTTTTTGTAATTACAGTAAAGTCTACTTAATTGTTCTTCAGTTTTGCATTTTAGTTTTCAGTTGAATATTACAAGACTTATTTATCAAACTTTCACATCATTCGTTTATTTCATTTTCCATCCCAATAAATCGCAATGCTTTAATAACAATTTTTAACAATCGTCTAATAATCTATTCAATTGATATAAAAGAGCCAATTATAAAAATAGTTATTTCCATTTCAGGACGATTTGAATAACGAAGCGCGCTGAAATTCTTCCGGTTCATCAGCCACTTCATTTTTCCGGTGTTTTTCCTCAAAAGGCACGAAGCTCGCAGTTTTGGTAACGAGATGTTCGAGACGCGAATTTCGGGCACGTAATTTTCCGGTTCCATGGATTACACATACATCGAAAAAGATAAAAAGAATTGAACGGAGCTCCCTGTAAGGTTTTCATTAGCACCGGAAAGCGCCGCTCGAAAGTGGACGTCGCCCGTGGAACGCCGCGTCCCTTTGGACATTATTAATCAGCTTAATTCCTTCGGACAATGAAAAATCTGACGTTCACGAAGAATCTTCTATTCTTCATACGACCACGGCGCTCCTAATTACGGGGACAAGTCGGATCACAGAATCTCGCGTTTTAGTAATATCAGCTGCGAGCTATTATTTAAATGGAGATGTTTCATTTGCTTCGAAATTATTCGATTAATCTTCGCTCTGCTTTGAAATCGATCGAAAATCGAATTTAATAGAATGTTAACCCTTTGCGCTCGAAGCAATTTCAACTGAAAAATCTGAAATCATTTTTTCTGGTTTATATCGCATGAAATTAAGTCACGCGACTCATATAATAGTTCGAATTTTAACGATTGGAGTTTTAACAATTTTTATCAATTAATTTTTAATTTAACAATTTTTTAACTCGAAGCTTCGCTGATATCAATGAAAATAATTTTGCAACGTGCTAGAACAATTTTAATGGCGCCGCTAAATCGCCACTCGAGTGCAAAGGGTTAAAGTTCTATAATAGAGTAATAAGATATTTAAAAGAAACCAGTCTTCAATAATTGGTTAACAATGCCAGATTTCACTTCGAGAGTTTCGGTGACATTGGTAAAACTTGCGAGAAATTGCGAATCTTCGACCACGCCGAAATGACGCGAAAGACAGGCGGCGTACGTTGCCGGGGCAAGATATATTTTCGTTTCCTCCGCTATCCATAAACATCGTCGCCACTCGATATCGGAAGATGGTGATTATATTTCAGGAGCCGATGATTCTATAGAACCAACGATCTACGAAAAAGCGTAGCATATCTCGGGGAAGAGGAGACGGGAGGATCCCACGGTAGGATCCCGGAAGCTGATCGGGAACCATTATGAAATGGGGGGGAGGCTGTCAAGGAGTTATTGAAAAATAACATGGCTCGAAAGAGCGATAACTTTGAAAGCTGCTTTGTGAATATTTCAGAACAGCTCCGGCTCCTTAGTAGTTCCTTGAAATTTTCTAGAGGGGATTCAAACCGAGGGGGCTCCTCTCCGCGAGGTCTCGCATCTCGTTATTGAAATCCTCCTTGCGTTCGCGTGTTAGATGGCCGCCTCGTTATTGGCCCTTTCGTAATAAGCTTTTACCATCGAGCGTGTCTCCGAATTACGTCAATACCTTTCCTTACGATTCTTGAAAAGCGAACGCGCGGCAAACAAGTTCGAGACGAGAAAGCAAACAAGTTCGAGACGAAAAAGCAAACAAGTTCGAGACGAAAAAGCAAACAAGTTCGAGACGAAAAAGCAAATAATTTCGAGACGAAAAAGCAAACAAGTTCGAGACGAACGTGGCAAATAAGTTCGAGACGAGCACGCGTTTTGCTTGTGAAAGCCACAGATTTAATTCTTCGTTTGCGCGCGTAGGGCAAGTATTAACGATCCGAAATGAGACTCGTATAAATGTTTATTCCATTTTCGCGAATCATCAAACCCGAAACACCGCGTTGAAATCCTCGAACGAATTTGCCGAGTGGAATTCAAAGCAAATATTTCGATGCCGCAATAAAATTATGAAACGTTGATTAAAGTCGAAAAATATTCAAATCTTCTACAATATTAATTCGGGTCGAAGCAAAGATGAATGTTTATTAAACGGAATCATTTCGAGCGAAACAAGAAGAATCGAAGTACTTGGTGTTCAAATTTATGTTTTTTTTTGAAATTGAATTTTGTAATTCATGCAACAACAGTTATACTAAATAAATAGTACTTCTAATAATTTTTGAAATCTAATTTTTCATGATATAAAAATGATTTTGGAACGTAACGATTTTAGTGGTGACCAATCGAGTGCAAAGGGTTAGTTTCTTCTAAATCGAAATAAAATTCAAATTTTGATGTTAACAAAAATAAATTTGAGATTGATGAAACAAAAATAATAAAATCTTTTTTTATTCAATTCAATAAAAATTGATCAATAGAAACAAAAGTACATAAAGGCAATAAAAGAAATAAAAGTTGTCCGGTCCTATTATTACAAATATTAAGAATTGTTAATCAACGCAGCGAAAGGAATCGTTCCGCAAAGGGTTGATCCTAAATAATAAATCTCGATCGCCTTCGGAAATTTCACGGAAAATTGTTTCAATTTCTGACGGCGTCGCGCAAGATCAAACCAGTTGTTTACCGAATCGGATTCTCGAAGGAAACGTTTGGACGAAGCATCGGGCCGAGCGCGCGTCTCTTCGCTGTCGCGTAAAAACTTCTCGCCCTCGCCTCCTTTTTTATTCGCCGGTTTACGAGGACACCTGAGGGAAAGATTCGCTTTATACAGCCGACAGCGGTATTCTTTCTCGATGCGATTCCCTCCGGCCCCGCGGAGCAGAAGCGGCCGCAGCCGCCAAGAGGAGGAGGATATCCGTCGCGGTATTAAAGGCGCCGCGCGCGATATGTAATACGTCGCCGCCGCCGCGGATTTTCCAGGCCCGTGTGCCCGAGCAGGGCCGCGCAATTTCCCCTTTTGTGATGCCGCGGGGAAACGGCTTCCGCGCCGCTTAAAACTAGTTTCGAATGCAATCAGAACAGCCCTCGGCCAAGGAATTTCTCTGTTCTTCATTAGATGACTTAGTGGCAAAACGCGCGCGGCTCCGGGGCTGGGGAGGAGGAGGACGAGGAGGAGGGATTCTTTGCTCGGCTAACTTCCGGCTGGAATATTCTCACGCGATTGTCGGAATTTCATTTTAACCCGTTGCACGGCCCGGCGTCGCCGCTGTCTCTACAATCGTGCGCGTAGGATACGCTTCTTGCGCAGGCAGCTTGCCAAAAAATTCATCAACCCCCTCGGCGACCATGATTTTAATTGCGACTTCCGCTGTTAGGCTGGCTCGTCGAACCATGTCGATTCACGTGTTACGCTATTGCTTCCCTGGCCTGAATCAATTTTCGTCGATGCTTCCGCGGAATCTTGATTTCCTCGATTTTACTCGATATAATTAAACGTTCAGCATTGCCGAAGCATTTGACGGATATATGGATATTATTATTTATTTATGTAACTATGGATTCGTTTAATATTAATAAGGGCTCCGCTGAATAAATTGGTAAGTAATTGAATATTTTAGGATATTCGTTCGTCCATTGCTAATAACCAAATAACGAAAGTATCATTAAAATATAGCCAAATGTAAGTAAAATCTATTAATTACACAGAATATGTATAATCACGATTATCCTGTCTATTTTTAATCAACAGCACTCTATCTACATTGCGGAACTTTTTGCAATAAATATTCTAAAATAACTTATCCCCGTGGAATTTTTATCTGTATAAATTCTATAATATTTATCCTGTAAGAAAAATATTATAATACTATTACACTGTTATATGAAAAGTTCCAGAAAAGGTCTGCTAACAGAGTGTTATTCGAAACAGAGAGCGAGCACGTCGTTGCAACAATTACGTCGGAGTGATTAATTCCGTTTACGAAAGGGTAATAGCCTCGTGGATTAATAAATCATAATTGTTTCTTAATAGCCGGCCCGGCTAGCTGGAACTGGACCCCGTCGATTATTACCGATTACAAACGATTAGTTGGCATGGTTTTAAACGACAGCCGGCAAACGGTAAAATATCAGTCGTAGAACTGAAGGGTGAACTGTGCCGGCGTTGAAATTAATTCTAACCAATCGCGGTCCCGCGTATGAGACCCGAGCGACGGCCGGCCATCGTCATCTAACAAGATCTAAACTTCGGGCGGAAGCGCGTGGTTGAAGACTGTGTAACGAGAAAAGAACATTTGTTAATCTTGCACCGAAATATAAATGAAAATAAATTTCATATTTATAAGTTGGAAAATAAATTTCATATTTATAAGTTAGAAAATAAGTTTTATAAGAAAATAAGTTCATATTTAAATATAAATAAAGTTCGCATTTGCGAAATGAATTTTCGTCGCGCGGACGACTATGCGTTAATTAATATTTTTGACAAGGCTCGTGGAGAAAAAAAAGTTGCAAGATTCGGTGATAAAGTGCCAGGCAGAGACACACTTAACCCTCCCTAGAATGGCGTTTACTCGTGAAATGCTCTTCCCTTTATCAACCCTATATTAACCCTCGGACGGCGTCCATTTGGACCGAGCGTTTCAAAGGCTTCATCTAATTTCTCATCTTCTGCCGGGCTAACTCAACACTTTACCAGCCGGAGATTATTTAATGGTCTTTTAAAAATCAATGATCAACCTGGCCGGAGAACCTTTTCATGTATTATTCAATAGCAATAGCAATATTAATCGTGCTAGAAATTACCTCACGGAACTTTCTTAATAGAATTTTTATGGCCGGTCGACATTTAATTAATGTCTTTTAATAACGCGAATACCAGCGATAATGCAAAATTGCTATTTGTAAATTTTATCTAAAATAAGGCGCATTAAAAGATTAATTTATGAAATTGAGTTAAAATGAATTTTTATCGAAATATTTTACGTAAACAGTCCATAATATCTCGTATGACTAACGAATTAACGATAACAATTTCTATACATTCTTTTCCCTTTTAGGTTAAGTCACAATATGGTATTTTCACACTAGATTTGCCAGCAATTTAAGTATACCTACTTCTATCAAGTCAGAATGTTAACTTTTATAAATTAACTTTTAAAAAGAACAAAGAAAGTTGAATATTATTAATTGTAAAACAGAAGTGTTACAATTACAGATTACAATATTACAGTATTACAATTACAGAAGCATTACCGGTGTCAAACGCGGCATTTATAAATTCCGATTATACTCGGATTAATTTTTCAGCCAGACAGTTTTTGGGTCATTGAAAACACTCGGAAAAGTATTTAGTTCCCAAGCTGCGATTGCGTCACTTTGAGAACGCTTTGAAGAGGCTAATCCCGGCGCAAAAAGTATTATGATGCACTTCGCTGGTTCTCCAATCTTGTTTCATTTTTTAATGGACAACTCCGTGTACGGGGTGTACCATTTTCCACCGGCTACTTTAAAATTTAAGTACCCCTTTATTCTAATCATTTTCTAACATTAAGATATCCGAAATTAATTCTCTTTCAATTTGAAGCGTGATCAGAGTGAAATGCAAATTCTTAAATAGAATTGAACTTTATAAATACAAATTGGTAATAAATTTTGTACAGGTAAAATACGAATCGATAATGAGCGTTATACAGGTAAAATACGAAATGATAGTGAACTTATACAAGCTTGTAATAATTTATAAATGAGCCGTCAAAAAATTGCAATTATTTCAAGTATTCGACGCGTTGAAAAAGTACAGCTTTATAAACTAATAAAACAACATTAAATTGAACGTCGCGATTAAATCCTAACGTGAACACCTCGACTCTGAATAAAATATTTCGATCTTCCGATGCGGTTGTAACATTTCATTAATAATCTGTGTTAATAAACTTTGCGAACCGTTGCAAGGCATCGAACATTATCAAACCGAGTTGAACAGTGCTTGCCGAACTCCGAGATCAACTCAAATATTCCAATGTTTTCACGAACTTAGGAAATTAATCCATAATGTTAGTGAAGTATTTGCTCGGCCTTATAAATTAACCAAACACGATGTTCCTTAGTTTTAATGTTAAAATCTAGCATTAATTTTCGACGCGAATTTAAACAGAACGTTTGAAATTCCGACAAAACAAAGTTTTCCTGGCAATTTCGCGATTCAAAATAATTGCAAAAAATTTTGCTGCTGTTATTTTTCCTACTTATTGCTATTCTCTGCAATTGTTCCCCTCGGCTTTTAAACAAGAATGAACAATTGCCTCTGGTTTCATTTTTACAGTCGCCGATCGTCGACAATTATAAAAACGAGCCGCCAGACTCGAATAATCGTATCTTTCCTCTTCCAAAAAATGGACCATTTTTATTTACAGAATAAAATAAATAATAAAATAAATAATAAAATGATAAAAAAATTCAATTGCACAGAATTTATTGCAACTGGAGGGGGTAAAACCGCGCGAGCACGTTCGCGACGAAGGAGGGGCAGGCACTTGGAGCAATACTCGGCGCGTTATCGCCGGAAAATTACGGGAAATAAAAAATGGCGGCGCGGCGGCACGCTCTGAGGAAGTTCCCGCGATAATTTCCGCGGGCGCAAATTGCCGGCTCGCGGGGGCAAAGGGAGTCAGGGAAAAGGGGTAGAGAGTAGGGTGCGGACGCGACTTTGAGGCAAAGTGGTGGCACCCGTAAAAAATTATACTCGCGCGCGCGCGCGCGCGTGCACGGCCGGCAATTTAAACAAATTTATGCCGCGATACTACGCAACCCGTTCTTTGAACATGTCCGCCTTTTGTAATTCCCTGTAATATTCAATTTAGCCGGGTCGACGGGCCGGGGCTCGTTCAACGATTCAATTGCGCGTGAACTCGACCCCCCTCCCTCCATCGCGTTACGTTACACACCCCCTCCGGGGTGCTCCATTGATTATACCGTGCATACCGTGCATGTTTATTGCACTCGGCAATAAAACATGAACGCGTCGACGAAATTTTTTATTCGACCCCCTACACGCTCTCCCGGCGGTGCGCGCGGCGGCGCGATTCTCTGTCGCCGCGGCGAAATTAGTCTTCGCTCGCGAAATGAAACGTTCCGCGTAATGGAGGAATTCATTTTTAATCTGTCTAACCCGTATAATTGCCGTTAACTCTCTGCCCGACTTTGTCCACGATTTTATACCTCTCTTCGGTTCTATCAATTTTTATTACAGGAATAACTGTTATATTTTATTTTATAGGAGCGACTGATCACACTGCGGTGGCTTTTTATCGAGACTGGGATTCGATCTTAAATGAAAAACCTGACGTAACCTGGTAACAACGGTACGCGAGCATTTAATCAAGATGGGATATGCGAGTCGATACGAAGTTTGGGTTCGTAGCAAAAAGGGTTAAACAACAAGTGTATTGATTTCGCATCAAGAGAAGGGAAGAAACTTATGGAAAACTCTAATGTTATTAATTGCCGTGACTGTAGACTACCGGTCCGAGTAGAAAGCCGATTACTAGGCTACCGGTCGCTAAAGTGTCGAGCATTTTATTAAATTTCAGCGACCGGTTCTTCTATAAAATCGGGTGAACCCTGACCGAAGAACGAGAGACGAGAGGTGGCTAAAATCCTGCGGCCGGGGGATCTTAATTCGAGTTTAATGAAAGTAGTTGATAAGGAGTGGAACACCGCCTCGATAATTGGTTCTCGAACGTTGAGAACTGTTCCGTCCCGCTGTCCGCCGCCAGTGATTCATCCCCTTTGGTCACCCTACTCCGAACAGGGAGCGCAGCCATTCCAGCCACGAGCTACGCATTAATTTGGGAACGATCTCGTGGGAGGAATAAGGAATGTACCTGATATCTTTCCCCGCACACACACACACACACACACACACATACAGAGAGGGTATCAGCTTCACGGTGTAGGACGACCTCGGATAATTGCTCACAAGTTGACCCGGCGCATTCAGCAACGCCCTTAGACCAGTCACTACCGCTAGAACTGTCCTCCCTTGAAGGGAGGAAGAGCGCCGTCAAAGGCGCGCCAGCCTCCTTGGGACGGCAAAACAGTTCGCTGCCTTGATAGAGACGGCTGGTCTATGGCCGTGATTTATGGGGTTTGTTGCAGACGAAAGTGAATTTACCAGCGACGACGAAGTATTTTTTTGTGGTACGCTGTGCACATTTACGGCGTTAATTATGCGGAAATATTGATTTAATGAAACATGGAAGCAATAATGGGACGTGAATATTGTAATGATGTTATAGTAATATTAACTTTTTAGCGAAGCGTAAAAATAATAGTGAAATTTGAAAATGAAGTATTTTTCTGTCTTATGCACATTTACGGCGTTAATTGTGCAGATATATTTATGTTTGATTTAATGTAACATGGAAGTAATAATGAGACGTGAATATTGTAATGATTTTATAGTAATATTAACTTTTTAGCGAAGCGTAAAAATAATAGCGAAATATAGAAACTGTAGCGAAGTTATTTGTTACTTTACAGTTATTTATTACTGTACCAAAATTATTGTAACTCCAGGAAATTAGGGGTTTCTGAGGCGATTTCGAGGAACCTTTTCCTTTGCTAAAGTGCAATCTCGAAAATGGTGTCTCCAGTCACTTTCTATGAAATTGTCATTCTTATCGTATAAGAGCAACCACGGTAGATACAGATTACAGTGAACAGGTGCGCCGGTTGGAATAGATCTGGCACTCGTCTTACACGAATTAGGTTCCGCTGAATACTTTATTCGGAGGTAAATTGATTTCCCTATCTTTTATAATGAGAAAGTTCTTTCTGCCGAGTACTTCGTTCCTGGCTCCACGAGGCCATTGTCCTTGAGGAATATAAATAATGCCAGAGAAGAATAAATAACAAATATATATATAATTATTCAGAGATTCGATATTTAAAGAATAAAATGCTATATATAAAACTGGACTTTAAAAAGGTTAATCCCTTACTTCTAGAAAAATTAAAATTGATTTCGATGCTCTTAGGAGGATGAATCGTTTATTATGCGACGATTGCAATTCTGCGTGAATTCTTGATAAGGTACACAATTTTCGATCTTAGGATCGGTGCTATAATAAATAATTTTGTAGCCTCGAAGTAGTGAACAATTGTGAGTGTTGGTTTTATGTATGCGTCTAGGTTGCATGGTCTATGACTGAGTGAATGATTGGAATTTTTATGCGAGTGTCCCATCTAGTACGAATGGTGTGATGTGTGCACAAGGAAGTCGGAATAAGGCCCACTCTGTGCCCAGCCGTAGAAAAGACCGCAACGAGGTTCGTGAGTGAGATAACGTGAGTCGCAAATAGAGTCGAGAAGATATTAAATAGATTAGTTTTTAGTTATATTAAAATATATTATTATCATAATCTAAATAGAAGTAAATTATAATATTTCATCCCACTCTACCCACAACAATGTCCTAAGATAACGTACGCCGTATTTCGTGATTTCCCTCGTACATTTCCGTATCGGGCGGCGCGCAGGTCGAGCTCGATTTCTTAACGCCGTTTTCATTAATTTCGCTAATTTAATAGAACGGCCCCGTGTAACGTACCCGGCGCGTCGCATAAAAATGCACGGCAAGTGATCCGGAATTAATTTGCATTCCGTTCGTGTCCGAAGTCTCCCCGGGGTGGAGGCAGCGAACTTAATCTCGAAGCACCAGTGTTTTATTTAAATCAAATTAGGCTATCAGCTCTCTCTCACTCCCTCTCTCTCTCTCTCTCCGTCTCTCTCCGGGCCGAGAGAGTAGACTCCCCCGAGTTCCTCTGGCAACGTGGAAAGGGTTAGCGGTTGCATGAACAGCCCAGCCACGCAGAATGCACACGCCGGTGGCTGCTGCATTTCTAGAATACCCGACGCCGGGAATTCGATTTCTATCGAATTATGCTAATAAACGGATAGATGGGGAAGAATCCGGCGTTCTGCTTGGCTTGTCGAGACGAGGCGAGGATTCCCAGGATACACTACCCTCCCCCCTCCCCGTACGCCGACACCGCGGAGAAAATCCGCAGAAACTGCCTCGCAATTAAATCGGCGTAGTATTCTTGCGCGCGGGGCCCGACGTCCGACAATACCCGCGCCGCATTTCAATTATGCCAGTTTCATACGGAATCACCGGGCTCGGAGACTCTGTTTGCTAAATTGCCGACAGTTTTATGCTAAACTTTTGTCAACTCGCCGCGACCACGGCGCTGCTCCACCTTCCACGATTTCCGTGCTTTCACTCGCGTTTCGAGCTTCCACTCGTTCTATTCGGTCGGCAATTAAGCGATCGCGGATTTTGTTAATAGATGGTCTCACCGCGTACTTTTGTTTTCTCAACGCGTTCGAAAGAAATTAAGTTTTTAAGTAATTAAATCTTTCCGCAGAAAATAAATATAATCCGGATCATGATTTTGTCTCCAAAACCGATGTAATACAAATTTACATTGTTTTTTCTAATTTACATTTATTTCTGTATTCGATCGAGTGCTAATTAAATTGCTCCATTAATTTGAGAAAAATAAAATGATCATTTGAAAAACATATTTCACGATACGGACTTGAAATAATTAATTGAAATAAATAAAATATAAATATAATAAATATTTTGTTTGTTGTTCGTCGGAACGATGCCACTTGAATATATCATTTCGACGAAATTTTGCCGAGCTATGCAACTGTGCGTGAGTATGGCTTGACATGTTCGTGTTTGCATTCGAAACACGTACGTAACATTGTGAAAAGCAAGCGGATGTTAAATGTTCCGATTGCATTCATTAATTAAGAGAGAGATATAAGCGAAATTATTTTTCAAAACAATATATTGCGCTACGTGCTACATATTTCTATAGCTTTATTTTCTCCCTCGTAAGCATTCATGGTCGGAAATAAAATTTCCAATAAATTAATAGAACGTTATGAACGTGAATTGCTATGTCAAGTAATAATTTTGCATACCACACAATTGATACGATCATTTACAATGATTTATACGGAATTAATTTGCCGTCAACTCGCTACTATTGCACTGATACGGAGATAATGTGACGGTACCGCGTCACCAGTGTTAGGAGTCAATTTCACGTACAGTTGCTCCCAAAAGCTTGTCAATTGCAGAAATATATACGTACATAATATACAGATTGTTACATAAATATACGGACGAGTTCAAGAGCTATTAAAATATATCTTTCGTCCATTTTTATTGGTAGCTTTGTGGCTCTGTTGTTTAGCAATATATTTGGGTGAAATTTATACTATTATTGTGGCTGAAGTTATGCTGTCGTCGTTGCACTAGTTAGACTGGATATGCTAGGTATATTAAAGTTATATACGTGTTATACATTCGATGCATATTTATTGAAACGTATGGTGTAAAAGTGAAAGTTATAGTATTGTGGTTGTACCAGTTGTACTGGACATATTAGGTATATTAATTTTATACTGGCTATACTAGATTAAAATTACTATTATTAATAGCCAGTATAAGGTTAATATTACTGGTTATACTAGATATATTAATTTTATAATGGTTATATTGGATATATTAATTTTATACTGGTTATATTAGATATATTACTTTTATACTGGCTATACTAGATTAAAATTACTATTATTAATAGCCAGTATAAGATTAATATTACCGATTATATTAGATATATTAATTTTATACTAGTCACACTGCTTCCATTAAAATGATTCTAGTTATACTTATGGGAGTCACTCCGCGTTACCACTCCAAGGTAAACGCACAAAATACTTTACATTTTACCTGCACCAAGGGACACTTTTCCGCGCCCGAAGACAGGTTGAAGACCGCGCCCTTATCGCATTCCAGCCGAAAGACCCGTTCGGGGACACAGAACGGGGAAAAAAAGAATGCGCGCTAATGAAACCAAGGGCCACGAGATATCGTCCGCGCGGCCATCGTTTCCGCGGCTGGTTGCCAATAAAAGTCTCGCTCTTTTTATTTTTTTTTTTTTTTCGTTCCACCTCGAATTACACGCGCGGCAGTTTCTCCGGTTACACACAATGGCTGTCAATCATCCACGGGTCACGGTGCAGCGTGCGTATTAATCTTCGCGGGGGAATGCTGAACTAATTCGATGGTCGTTGGCCAGCGAATCCATTTCCCACGTTAATGTCCCCGCTTCGCGGGAAAACAGGCGGGGCGGTCGTCTCCCCTTTCCCCTAGCCTGGTTCTCGATGAAATCACCAGGATTCCTCGCAAGACCGATTACCACGGGAATTTTGATACGGTCAAAGCCGCCGCCGCCGCTTCTGCGAGCTCCAGGACACTCTGTTAACTGTTCGGCGCCGTCGTCGCGGACCGTCTCGATTAATCATGAATCAACGGACCGCCGCAAATGTATCGTAAATATGGTAACGAACCGAAATCAATTATCCGTCGCGACGCGCGGGGCTCGTACTAAACGGTTACGGTTATTGCGCGGACGCGGTTCCGGTACGATGGGCCCACGGATTTTCCGAACGTGAACCGTGGTGAACCGTTAATCGGTCCCAGTGTTCGCGTTTTTCAAATTTTTTGGATCGGCGAACAAATTCGCGGAGCTTTTCTTTCAATTTTACGATTACTAGGCTAATCAGCGAAGCGTTTAAAGCGTAGATCTCTTTCGGTTAGGTAAATACCGTTGTATTCAATTCTTCCAGTAATTTAATGTTTCGTGATTTTTCAGGCTTAGAGGTGGAGTATCCGGCAGGCAAACAGCATTTTCGACACACCTGCTATACTTCCGTGATCTCGAAATCTTGCTTCAGCTAACGCAAGAGAACGAGTTCAATTTAACAACAATTACTACGCTAATTAGCGAAGCGATTAAGGTGTCCTATAGAAGATCTCTTTTGGGCATGCAACACTGTTATATTCGCTTTTCCCAGTAATTTAATGTTTCGTGATTTCTTTTTCGGCTCAGAAGCTATCCAGCAGGCAAATAACATTTTCGACACACCTGCTATACTTCCGTGATCTCGGAGATCTCACTTGGCAAAGTAAGAGAACAAATTCTTCTCGACGAGATAAATTTCCGCGACACCGCGCCGCGTCTTACAGCATTATCGCGACAGTGTCTAATTGCCGGTCGGTTGTTCGCGAAACAACGATGAACGAGGAGAGGTCGGACATTACGACAGAGGGACGCTGTGCGCGGAGGTGTATGTGTGTGTGTGTGTGCACGGTCTGCGACTAGCCAGCGATAATTCCGCTTCCTCGAGCGCAAGGAACGCAATTTTACACGGGGACAATGGGGCGGGTGTACCCCCTCGCCGTTCATTTTTAACGTAATTGTTCTCGCTCTGCGCCGGCACGGTCGCCGACCGCCGGTTTTAATAATTTCGTAGCCGACCTCCGCGCAGTCGGCAACAAACAATAGGAGGAATCTATTATGCCGGCAGGTGACGAGGAGGCGCGCAGTTGGCCGCCAAATAACGACAACTGTCCGATACGATTATAACGTAATTACTCGTGGCCGAGCGGCGCGAACGCGGAGCAAAGCGTAGTCGAGCTACTTTCCGCGGGCGCGTTCCATTACTACCATTCCCTCCCTATCCCCCCGGTCGCGCTGTCCCCGGCATAGTCCGATTATTTACCCTTTCCAATTTGTTACCGCTCAACGTCGACCCGCTTCTACCTCGACGTTCGCGCGCGAACTTTCTTCGCTTTCCTCGTCGATGAGTCTCCGCGAAGGAATGTGCAAGAAAGGGAGTTAGAGCGAAATATTATAGAAAGAGATAGAGAGATAGATAGATAGAGAGAGAGAGAGAAGAGTTTGTTTAGAGGGTGATCGAACGATTGTCTAGAGTTTACGGTGGTTAATCTGTTAGCTGACGTGTGTACACGTCGTAAGGAAATGGCAATTTGACTTCTTATAATAAATATACTTCTCCTACAATTTATGTCACAATGCTTATAGCAACGTATTCGTAAATTTCGCGCGCTTTAGGATGATTTTAGAACAATTACCAAGAAGACTACGCTCAGTATAATCGATAAAACGTATAACATAATTTATCTTCTATTTATATCGACGCAGCTAACCGGTCAAGAAATTCGCGAACCATCTCTATTTCTACGCAAAGACATCACTAGAGGGTAGCAGATTCGTAAACTAGCCAATGTCTACTTCATGGTAAGGGATACGCCACGATGAAGGGGAATGCTTGAAGTAGTCGATATTTATGTCACTGTTGTCAGTGTCACTTCGGTTGCTTCTTAAATAACCAAGGTTCACATTTTATTGAAGTTCGAAGATCGACTGGACAGCTCCACCCTCGCCATACTGCCTTTAACCCCTTGCACTATTACATCTTTCAGAGCTACGTTGATTATGACTGTTTCGTCCTTAACCCTTTGCACTCGGCGCCATCATGGATTTAGTAGATTCAATTTTAAAATTAATATTATCATTGAGATAAAATTGATTAAATTAGGATAAAATGTTACCTACCAGCGCTTATGAACATTTATATTATTATACAGTATACGTTATACGTATATGTATATATGATATTATTATAAGAATATTCGATTTATATAAATTCGTAGACATCGAGAAATAGTTGCAAATCGCTAATAAACCTTAACGTTTAGTCATATACTAGAATTACGATGTCCCCTGAGAGGAGACAACGGAGTGCAAAGGGTTAATTATTTCCTTGATGTCTTGAGATGATTCTAGTGTCCTGACGGTTCTTGTTTACTTTCATTCCCAAAAATTTCGATGACAGAGGATTCGAATTTTGTTTCGATTTAATAGAAATGATTGGCAGCTATATTTATCGAATCGCGCACGAAACGTTTATTACGAGTCTGACTTGTTACTATAGTGCAAGGGGTTAATCTATCACTAATCCCGTCTGATGAGACAAGACATTTTTCTGACAATCCTGGTAATAATAACAGTAGGAAATCCAGTTAGAACTGTAGTATATCCAGAGGGCGAAGCAGTAGGGTAGCATGTAACAAGAGAGAGAGAGAGAGAGAGAGAGAGAGAGAGAGAGAGAGAGAGAGAGAGAGAGAGAGAGAGAGAGGGAAGGAGGAGAGTAAGAGAGCGAGCCAAAAAAGAGGGACAGGTGATAAAGCGAGGTAGAGAGAGACAGAAAAAGAAGGGGGGAGAGACAGAGAGAGAGATAGAGAGAGAAGAAGAGAGCAAGAGAGAGAAGAAGAGAGGTAGAGAGGGTGGGGGGATGTAACGTGCTGGTCCCTCGATAAATGAAGACGTAATCTCCGGCGAGCTGGAAAATATTAGGTCGTTGCGCGCGAAACGTTTCCCTCGGCAGAGCGTGCGCACGGTTTTTGAAGGTGCCGCGCGCGCTCGCGTTATCAGAATATTTTCCGTGTCACTTACCGCCGCCCGTTTTCCCCGGGAGAGTCGAACTGGTTTTCCGGCCTGGTCGTTACGGGGCCCGACGCGACGCCGCGACGGAACACGGACGCGACGGGACGCGACGAGAGCCGACGTTTTCTCTTTTTTTTTTCGCGCGGTCGAACGCGCTCAAGCGGATTCTCTCTCTCTCTCGGTATATTTTCCCGCAATGGCCTATTTTGATGCGCGATCGCCTCTTTTCTTCTTTGTTTCTTGTTGCCGGCAAATCGGACTTGTTTATCCGCCCGCGCCTATTGTCCGTCCGCGACGAGCGGCATACACATCGCTTCGTTTTAGAGTCGCTCCGATGACGGAAATTGTTGTCGCCTTTTACGGAGATATCGTTTTTATTATATATCGACGAAACTCGAGGAAAAGATGAATTTATTTGTCGCTTGTGTTCCGCGTCGCAGGGTTCGATCGTCTCCTGTTTTTATCGCGCCCCATTGTTTCTTGACTTGTTCGCGTTTTGATGCGTTCGCGTTTGGTTTCGTTGCGTTTGATTAAAATGGGGGCTCGGGAGACGATCTGTGAAATTCGAGCGAGAGATGAAAATGCATTGGAAATTCGAAGTGTTTGGTGCATTGAAGAACGTGTTGCTTCACGGGGAGAACATTGTCCATGGATTGTATTATGCGGAAAGATTTTGCTATTTTTAATAAGTAGCCTTTTCGATGGATTTTTCTATGGGTTCGTAGTTGAGACGACTGCGAACGTCGTGTCGCTCGAAATGGGCGGACATTAATGATACGCACACGTTAACTAAAAGGGGCATTAGTGCGACGATAACGAGGCCATAAATGCGACGGAAAATGCGCTGCGCCTGCTAATAAAACTATAATAAATTACCTAATGGCAGCTGATGGATAAAACATCCGCTTCGATAGATCAGAGGCTGCCAACGAGTATTTCGAGCTTCACTATGTATTATACAAGGTCTAATAAAAAAGTTTATGTAATTAGTATTTATTTTAAAAAATATTCATTCCTTCCCTAACACTAACTGTACCTGGACTCGTCTGCGTTGCCTTATGAAAATTACGATATCGAATTTATTTAGAATTTCTCTAATTTTGAGATTAATATTAATCTAATTTTTATCTGGAGACGAATAAATTTCTTGAAAGATCGTCTTTATAATTTTAATATTTGTAAAACACAGGTATTAATATCGATGCTATCTGTGTCAAAGCAATCACCATCGACCGTCCATACTCGTGCCAATTACGTTTCTAATCTTTAAAGGATTCCCGAAAAACACACTTTTGTTTTTATTTCGTTCATAGTCGCAAAGTGGTGTCCTTTCGTAGCGTTTCTCATTTTTTTTTTTTTTTTTTGAAACAGGATACAAGCCGCAGGCACCCAATCCGGCGAATATGGTACCACCAGCGGCGGCGTCCCTGCCCCGCTTTGTTTTTCGCCAAAAATTCGGGAACGAGCAGCGAAGCGTAAACCAGTTAATTTTTGCGACTTCGGCAACAACCTCGTTCCATCGCCAAACAGATTTGCGTATATCTATCGAATTACTCGAGGATTTACCATAAAACACTTCACCGACCATTTTATTCGACATTAAACATTTTTATATTTTCACGATATTTATTCTAGCTATTTTATTATTTATTTTATTCGTCGCGAAAGGTATCCAATATTCAATAATTGATAGGAAATTATCGGTTGCCGGTAAAGTGTTAAAAAGTAATTCAATTACGTCATAATTCAATAACATTCGAGTAACTAAATTACATTAATTACGTATCACGACGTTGCTGCAGTTAGATTATTAATTATATACTAATAGGTAATAGGATACAGGAGAAAATACACGGAAGCGATAAAAACTTAATATACGTAAGGAAAAATAACGAATATAGTTAACTTGTTCAACGTTCTGTTCTGTATTTTAAAGAACTCTATTTTGTATTTGAATTCAGTTGTATCAACCTTATATATGAATTACATTCGTAATTAAAATAATTAGCGACCGAATTAACTGAAACGTTTTAATTATATGATTAAATTACGAACGTCATTGAAATGCAATGTAATTAATATTGCGAAACTGAATTAGCATAAGTATGTAATCGATACGCAGGTACGGAGACTCTTTCATATGATTTTGCGTTACGACAACTTCTTTGATGTACGACGATCAATGAGTTATCTTTGAAACATTTATAACAGTAATAAATGCTTAATTCTTTCATGATCGTAATAAAGTAGTAGAGCATTGAAGTAGTGATGTAATAAAGTAGCGAAGTATTGAAATAGTAAAGTATTGAAGTAGTGATGTAATGAAGTAGTGAAGTATTGAAGTAGTGAAGTATTGAAGTAGTGATGTATTGAAGTAGTGATGTATTGAAGTAGTGATGTATTGAAGTAGTGATGTAATGAAGTAGTGAAGTAGAGAAGAATTCTTTTAATCTAAACTTTGTTAGTATAAAAATTATTTTGCGACATGACAGAATAATTCTAGTAGTACGTTAAAATCACCACTTGAGTGCAAAGGGTTAAATATGTATGAAAAGATTAAGTATCACGAAATAAAGCAAAACAATAAAGAACTAAGTGGACACGTGTTCCAATATCCGAACGGACGACAAGTTTTCATTAGGAACAGCATGGAGAATTGAAAAATTCCGGATCCCCCCTATCGCACCTCGTATTTTCTCGTCGAAACCGCACCTGTTATCTTTCGCTCTGTCGTCGCGGCTCGGAGAAACTTTTTCATTTCATAGAACAGAAACGCGTCCGGCAATAATTTACCGTCTCGCTGCGAGGATATTCGAAGTTACTAATTCACGGGAATGGAGAGAGACACACCGAATCCAGAGAGAGAGAGAGAGAGAGAGAGAGAGAGAGAGAGAGCGGTGACGTCACGGTTTCACGCTCCCTTGACCGCATGAATTTTAATTATTAACAGGGAATTTTTGTACACGCCGAATATTATACGGCGGTGCGCGTAAAAAAATTTCGCAAAATTTCTCCCGGCAAAAAAGCCGCGCCGGACAAAATTGCTACCCGAAACTTTCTGACCTCCGGCGCGACGGCTCGCCCCGCCTGCTATTATTATTAACTAATGCTACTCGTCGTCGCTGTCGCGACGCGATAACGTCGCCGAAAAAGCAGATCCGCCTGTTTCGACGATTCCTGTAATAATGTTGCGCGAAATAATCGCGCGACTGCTAACGAACCGCGGTTAACCTCAAAATGGTCGCAGCAAAAAATTGCCGGTTGCATTGGAAATGCATACAAATGCGTACGCGTGCATACGAATGTTTAGAAATGCATACAAATCATGTTTCGTAATAAGGATAACGAATGTATTAACCAACAAATATACGAGTTGATAAATTGCTCGTTAAAATAACGAAACGTACTTTCGTCTATAATATATCAAAGTCGACGAACACCGGTGGAAGCGATAAATAAATAACCGTGAAAACTATGTTTTGTTGCTCGCGTTGCGATTAGCGCATTATGAATTTTTTAACGTGGGATACGAGCGCAAAGAATGCGATGGTATAAAAAATCCAATTAGAGTTTAGAATATTAAAACATCGCGTTGAAACGTTAAAATATTATCGTGCTATAATATTAAAATAATTATTAGTCTTTCATGTACGTATTAAAGGAATGTGCTTTATATTCCGACTGTGGATTAAAATTAGTAGAAAATAAAATAGTAAGAAGAATAACGATTTAATTACAATTTTTAGCAGCTATTTATTGTGTTTTTTAATTTATTTATAATTGTCTATACGGTGAACACATTGCAGAAAATTACAATGTTTAAATATTGTATAGTACCTATATAGTATATATACTATAGTAAATATATTATAATATAGTATAGTATAGGCTCGACACTAAAATTCGTCGAATAAATACCAAGTACATTGGAGACGGAATTAAAATATTAGCATATTACAAAATTAATATATTTAAACGCGACGTCTTCGACAATGCCTGGAAGTAATCCGCGTAATTCATTTCGACCACGAACCGAACTGAAAATAGCAACTCGAGACAATCGATTAACGAGATCATCGAGCGTCGAACCGAGTCAATTCCGATCGATCGGTGGCTTCAATTATTTTTAATGGGTCGGCGCGGGCGTCGTCAGATGTGATCAAATAAAGGCGAGATTGGTCAGCCATTGTAGACGGTCGCCGGTAAACGAAAAAGGAGGAGACGAGCGACGGAAAAATAGTTACAATAATTGCGGTGACCGTGCGTGCGATCGTCCTGGAAACGGCGAACGATGGAACAATTGCCGAGGCGAGCGCGAGAAAGGATCGGTCAAAGGACGATAGGACGAGAAAGAAACCCCACGGGAGACGCCTCTGAAAGAATATCTATTGTATCCGGCTGGCCTGTTTAAAATTACCGGCCGCGTTTCAGCCGCATTCCGCCGGCGCGGACACGGGAGGAGCGCGCGATTGCGACGGCCGCCGTAGAATCGCAATGTGGGAGGACGGGTAATCACGACAATGAAGGAATAACCGTGCCGGCCGGCTGTAACGAGACTCCCGGTCATGGTGATTGAAGACCCTGACACGTCGAGACACCGTGCCAACTAGGAGAAAGTTATTGAACAAAGTCTCGGACGATAAACAGTCGACGCACTGAACGTGTCGACCATCTTGTTTGCCAAATTCAATAAAATATTAAAATATGTTCTCGCGAATCTTTTTCAACATAATGTAGCTTAAATTGAAGCTGAAAGTATCTACTTTTTAACCATGTACAATAAATTAAAAAAGCATCGTTGGAATAATTTCTGCGAGTCGAGAAACCCAACCATGACTTACAAGATGAATGGCCCACCCTGTATGCAAAATTCGATAAAATTTTAAACTTTAATATATATCAGATTAATATAGATTATACTGATATAGATTACGTTAATATATATGAAATTAATATAGATCAAATTAAATAAAATCTAATATTGCTAATAGTGTCGTTCATCGCTATATGCAACGCTATTTTAGGATTGGCCTAATCGGAACGGGTTGAGATATGTTATAGGGTTCTGAGGAGTACTATTTTTCGACCGAATGGTACCCAATCACAATGGTTTTATCGGCGGTGGGATTAACGCGCATTATACCGAGCGACGAAGGCGTTAATCTCTGTTATGAAATGTTCTCCCCGCCGACCGCGAATTATTCATCGAAACCCGATCGCCTTTAAACAGCGCATAAAACGGGTAGCAGCAGAGCCAGCGACCAGGGGAACGGGCTGTGTTTTAAACGTGCGCCCGTTCAAAGTGTGTAACCCGCCCCCGAATCAATATCGAGATCCGGCCAATCTGCTACCGACGGTTTCGTTTCGACGGAACCCGATATCTAGAAACAAATAAACTGAGAAAATATTGCATATGTATCCACGGTATATATATAGTATATAATATTGTGTGTCAATTTTTAAGAAATTCGTCCGCGTCCCTTGGGAACCGCGTTCAACGATAGAAATTAAAGTCACGCCATAGTACAAGCAAACAGACGGTGTGCTCGATGCTTTTTGTTTGCAAAATTCTCGACAACGCTTGATCATCCATGGTATGAAAAATTAAAACGCGATCGGATTCTGGTTCCCGCAAAATGTTTCCGACAAACGAAAAAAGAATCGAAATGTCCCAAATAACGAAAGATTTAAAAAAAGGCTTCGAAGTGTTAGTATATATCTATTCAAAATTATTGTAAAACGGATTTGTCAATCACGCGTTCCTCGAACAATTCATGAACTCTAGTCTTTTGTCGCGGAAAATAAAAATGGTTAATCGAGTTCGCGCGACAGGAAGCAATCAGAGAATGCTTATTGAAAATAAATATTTAGCGCGGCGATGATTTAATTTCCAGCAAGTATTTCTCGGCTGTTTCATTCGAGGAACTGTCAACAGAGACGAGAAAAGTAATTACCTTTTTCGATGACTTCAAAATTCACGCTCGGGAAATTTTCGGATTATTTAAAAAATTATCCACTGTCTGCGTCCTGATTTAGTTTTTTTTTTTTTTAATAAATGCACGAGGATATAAAATTGACGAGAAGATTTTTCTATAGATCGTATCATTTCTATAGTGAATGTGAAAAAATGCCGGCATTTTGTGCAAAAAATTACCGAACAAATATCCGTTTAGCTTCGCTGATGGCCGGGTCTCGGTCGACAACAGTAATCCCCGCTGTCATTCACAGTCAGCCGAGCACTTTGAATCGATCACACGCGATTCCCGTGGCTAAGACTCGAGTTAGGCGATGCGTCGCCCCCTGTCCGGCTCAGGTGTCCCGGGGTCCGCAGGATTTCGGCGCGGGGAAATTTATCCGATGCGTAATGAGGCAAAATTAATCAATCGCCGATATTGCCGAGAGAGCCGCGCGGCCGAATCGGCATCCTTTGTGAATTACGGCCGGGTGAATAGATGCGGTAACGTACGAATGCATAGATTACAAATTCTCGATTATACGGGAGGCTTCCGTCGCTGCGCCGCTGCTCCCGGAAGACCGAAATTGCGACGCAATGGCGGGAACCTGACAAAAATCGAATTCTCCGCT
>NC_135773.1:23485413-23514411 GCF_028453695.1 Augochlora pura
TTAATTTCCTTCGATCTCACCGTCATTAAAATCGCAGTCTGCAAAAAGTCGGACTAAACTAATTATTACAATCGTTTCATATTCGTCTCGCGTTGACTTCAAAGAACCGTGTGACGGCGATCGCCGGGAGTTTTAATTATTCCAGGACCGCGATAGCGTTTCAAAGTAGGTATCCGGCCACTCGATACACGGGTTTCGGATTTAAAGAGCGTGCGCGCGGTAAATTATAAATTAGAAGAGCGGGGGGTAGGTAGGGAGGGGGGCCGGGGCACTCGTAGGATAATCGGCGCGGATTGGGGCGAGAGAGCGGTTCATCTCGATCACGTTCACGCCAAATTCCGGGCGCGCGCCGATTATTCAACAATCGGCCGGCATTTCAAGCCGATTGCCGGACACAACAAGCCCGATAAATTGGTGTCAAACGAACTGGAGGAGATCTGGCGCGACGAGGATTCCATTGAAATTAGACAGGCGCGCGCGCGCGCGCCACCGGTATAGTTTCATCGAACGGTTAAACAATTCCGTCGCGTTATTTTCGGTGTTTAAACATTCCGCCTACGCCGCGAGCGTTGCCGGATACCCAGGATTCGCGACAGGGAAAATGTGTACATTCCTCCATGCCTTTTTTCAAAGTAATCCAAATCAATTTTGTATGTGGTTCGACTATTTCTTTAGAAAATAATTATGGTATAAAACAGAATTAATTCTTTGTCCTTTTTAATCCGTCGTATTAACCCTTTGCACTCGATTGGTGACTCCGAAGCATCGCTACAATTATTCTGTTACCTTTTAAATAATTTTACTTCTAAAATAATTTTTATAGCAACAGAGTTTTATTTTAGAAAAATTGTTGAACACGAAACTGTTGGTATGAATCACAAGAGTTAATTTAGGATATATAAAATCCGCATCGTCACTTAAAATGGAAATACTGTATACTAGAAAAATTATTTCAGATTTGCAGTTAAAATGGCTCCGAGTGCAAAGGGTTAAGTTCATACGTAGGTGTCACGCTGGTCGGAATTAATGAATCGATGAACAAGCAATAATACGTAATATTAAGATCACGAGGGGAAAAATAAAAATGATTAATTCTGTTTTAAAGTTTAGATTTATGTAACACAATGATATGTTTTAATTTTCTAAAAAATCTAAAATTATTTTCGTAAAAATAAATCGAATAAAGGAAATAAGTAATCCAGTCGCCAAAGATATTTATCTATTCATTTTTCTTTTTATATAAAATTGAAACGTGTTATCGTGTTAAATATACTCGCAATTAGTGTTCCATAGTTCCAACCTAAACTCGTGCACGCTTTCAAGCAACTCGGTTACAGTCTCTCGACACAGCTGCATCAAAACTTGATTAATTATATTTTCACAGAGTCATCGCGCGGTCTGACAATTTCCAGACAAGGTGATAATTGAAAACTGATAACTGTGTCCACCGCGGCTACGGGCACAGATAATCAATCCTTTTCGCTGCACCGCGAGAAAAAAAAACAGCGTATATTTACGGAAATATTGAACTCCGTGGATTAATGTGTCGTAGGGGGTAAAAACGTTTGCCGACGGTCCTATCGAGTCGTAAAGAAAATGGAAAGCTCGTACAAATTTTTCATCCATTATTTGAACAGCCGTGTAAGCTACAGGCTCGTAAAAACCGCGATGCACGCTTCGCGTCTACATCGAAGCCACCATTATCGCGCGACTTATCGCGAAACTGGACTCGCGTTTCGATAGGGTGGAATTTCAATTTGTTTTTTTGATTTCCCGTTTCTGGCGAAGCGTCGATCGGCCGACGGCGGTTTTTGATGAATCGGTGGCAAGTTCGGGTTATAAACTTCTTCGCGCGGCACGTGATGCATCGGCACGTGGTGCCGTCGTATCGTTTGACAGATCGCAAATTATTTTCGCGATGTCCTCGGCGCGCGCCGGGGCGACTGTATCGCCGCGGCTTCGGCGCAATTTCTCACCGCGACCGATGAAACGCCTGAAACCTTTGGAATAATTGATGGGGGATCGCGGGGACGATGTTTCCGTTTACACCGGCCGCGGCGTCTCGATTTTACTGGCCGACTCGCTGTCTGCTCCAATTAACATCCACGGCCGAGCAGTGCGCGCTTTATAAACGCTTTCAAACAGCGCGTGTCGAACGGAGTTGCGAGAGATGCTTTTGAAGGACTTCGTTTCTTTCGTTAAATCGAATGCAGAAAATAATAATAAAAAACTTAAATAATATTTCAGTACTTTGGTGCTAAAGCTGCGATATGTTATATGAAAGTATCGTGATAGTATTATAATTGTTAATTTGACAATATAACTCTGAAAATATAATGCGAATGTTGGCTACGTTTCTTTGCTAACTTCACACTGTCGTAATGCTTCCTGTTCAACTGAATAAAATAATCCTAGATTAGTTTCGAAACCGTCAGAAAAATGTTGGGACCAACTTCTTTCCCCCCCACCCCAAAAGCAGTTGCTTCCAAACAATTTGTTGTGCGCTAAAACATCTGCCCCGTTGTACTATTTAATTAAGGGAAGCAATGAATTTTCATGGAACGGCTTGCAACATTTTACTGAGCGCAGTCCACTGTGCAGTATGTTTAACTCGAAATAGTTCGCTTGAATCGAATGTTAACATCGCGTAAAGGAAGCCAGAATATAAATTGTTAATTTGATTTCTCCTGTCGCGACTACGTGGTTTTTATTATTCAATTGGTAAAATTTAGTTTAATCTTTAATGCGTGATACAGATTGCTAGAGAGCTCGTTAATATTTCATAGAATCCATCGTATCAAATTAGAAGTAACCAAGGTGTTTAAATATTATATTGTCGGGTCCGAACAAGTGGCTGAAATAATAAATACCACAGTATAAAAATAAATATACTGCAAATAAGTCAACTCGATGCAGCAGTTTTTTTAATCCTAAATAAATTCCAATTTTAAATTGGAAATAAATTCTAATTTTAAATTCGAAATAAATTCTAATTTTAAACTTGAAATAAATTCTAATTTTAAATTCGAAATAAATTCTATTTCTAAATTCTAATTTTAAATTCTATTTCTAAATTCTATTTCTAAATTCTAATTATTACGAAACTAATTTTTACCAATTTTAATAAAGAACCGATTGCAGCTTCAGTCGCGTCGCATGACGGTGCAAACATAAACTATAGCAAAGTAAAACTATCCCGAGACAGCGTTAAAAAAATACCGGCATTTTGTGAATAGCGGTGCGAAAAAAATTACCGGACGAACATATGTTAATAAACGTACGTTGTCGAGGGCGCAACGCATATTGTAATTACCTTTCGATAAATTTTAATGGAAGAAATTCAAGAGGGGCCAGGCACGAACTTGAATAAAATGCGACGCGCGAAGAAAATGCATTCGACGGGATATTAAATATCCCTCTCAAAATAACGAAACCGCGCTGTCATTTGAAATTTGCCATAATTGCTTCAAAGGTATCCCATATAAATTGCGTTTGATCAATTTTACTTTGTATTCGTTCCACGGCACTCTCGGTCGACGTGTTTACTTGGAGCGCGGAAACACGCGTATTTTTATCGTTTAAAACATTCTAACAGCTCGAGGAATAAGACGGACGGTGGAAATGGAATAAAAGTAGAGACTGAATAAAGACCAATAAACTAAACGCGGAACGAGGAGTAGCTTGAAACGAGGAGAAAAACATTCAGAAAATAAACGAATCGAGTAACATGGAATGAAATAAATGGAGCGTTTAAGGGCGGGTCTTGGTGATTAATGGACATCGTTATAAAACTTAACTCGTATCGCGCGGCCACGATGGACGGGGCGAGCCGGAAACAATAGTGTTTAATAGTCTGCTTATGAAATTGCCTTCGTTTTCCAAACGGACGACTAAGATCCACGAAAAAAGACCGAAAGAACGCGCGCTTCGCTCGAACTGGAATTTTTCATTAAAATCAGAAGCCGACGAATTATTTACGATGTCGCGAGTAATTATTTATAAATATCAATATCTTTTAATATTTATCTTAACTAATATCTTAGTCGTATAATATTGTAATCGTATAATATTCAGAAGCCGACGAAATGTTTACGATATCGCGAGCTATTATTTATAAATATCAATATCTTTTAACATTTATCTCAACTAATATCTTAGTCGTATAATATTTTAAATTTAAGACATCCCAAACCGTACAAAATAACGAATATTAATGAATAATTTCACGAGGCAGCGACCATCATAAATTTTACTTTGCTCCCGATTATTTTTCTGACATAATTATTCGATATGCTGTGCTCAAAAGAAGTCCTCTCCGAGCGACCGATATTTTTAATGAATTATATGAAATCATCCAGAGATTAAATGGTCCTGAAAATAACCGTTTTAAACCGGTTATGAATGCTGTCCGAAACAATTATGGAGAACCGGATATTCTCGTAATTCTTCTAACCAGATCGAGCATTTTATGCATTCACGTTAAAAACAACCGAATGAAGTTTTAATGGAAATAGTTGATCGTGTCTGATTAAATGTTAAACCGTGGCCCCGGAATGTTTCTTGCTGTATATTAATATTATAACATATTAAAATAATATATTATAAAATAAAGCTTTACATTTCTTTATTTTCTGTATTCTAAATGTTATCATTTATTTGGAAAGAATATTATGCTATGGATATAGAATAGAATAATATAAAATGAAAATTATAAAACGATGAAGAGTATAGAATATAGATCCACAGAATATAATCCCATAGAATATAATCCCATAGAATGAAATAAAATAAAATAAAAATTATAAAATGATAATGAACGTAGATCCATAGAATATTGTTCTATTGTTAATAAAAAATGTTTTAGAATATTCTTGCATTGCCCTAAATTTATTCGAATCGTCGTCGAAAGACACACGTTTTAATTTCATTCGTGTTCTTCATGGTTGAGCCTAATTACAAAGGTGCACTGACGGACAAACTCATAAGGCGGCGTCGTCCGCGCAACACCGTCGTATATTTCACTTGTATTTAGTAACTTTAAGTACTAACTCGAAGTTACTGTTATTAATAAACCGCGTTACCAAGCCAGGGTCCCCCGTCGGGTATCATAGGATACACGAAACTTCAAGGTTTATAATTTCGAAATTATAAGCGAGCAAAATGTTCGCGTTAAGGCGCACGGGTTAGTTTGTTAGAAAACGTTCAACTTCCATCGCATGAAAATCATTTCTTAATAGCTAATTTATTAGCGCTTAAGTACTCGACTCGCTGAAAATCGAACCGGGACGAGCCAAAAGCGTTAAACGAGGTTAAGAAGATTAAAATAAATCGGTGGAAGTCCGATGGAGAAAATCGCGTAAAAATTGCAAGAAGACAGAGCCCCTTTGCCTCAAAGTTGAAGGGATTAATTCGAGGAAAAAAAAGGATCCGAATTGCAGTGTCGGCGTGTGTCTATTAAAAAGGGTTGAAAGAACGATACAAAGAGCAAAACCATTTGAAAAGGATGAAATTCGTTGTAAAACCATCGCTGGCGGACGCGAAACCAATGATTCGGTTAAATTCAATGAAAAGAACCAAATGCAAACGAATTATGTTTACAGATGAAAAAGATTGAATTTCCAGGTGGACGCGAATACTATGGTTTTAAATGTTTATGGCAGAGCTATGATTCGGGAAGATATCAGTTGCAGATGGGAGTCTGATTTTATTGACTATTTAAATTTAATTAACGAGTGAGAAGAGACTTCGAGTCGCTGAACTGCCGAGGAAAATATATATTTCGAGCGCGATAACGCGACTGTGTGCATAACTCGTCGCATAGTAAAAAGTTATTTCGAAATGGAAAACACGAAGATATCAAATTGGCCGGCAGGCTCTGCCGATACTCCCGGCGCAAAAGTATTATCGGAAATGTTTTTTAAAAAGCTTCATCGAACATTATACGAGAATGGAAACCGGTGATCCGGTATCCGAATTAAAATCTACAATTTTAGAGGCTCGCGGAAAAGCCTCGCGTCGTAATTGTGCATCGGATATAAATAAAAGTTTGCCGAAAAGAATGATTGAAATGGCGCGCTGCAAAAGACGGTCCGCGCATTACTGAATTTTATAAAACTACTTTATCTCGTTCTCGTGCATTTTATAATAATATATTCAGAGCGCATTATCATTGTTTCTGCGCCGGATTCTAATTCTGTTTTTCGAATTATTAGAATCATGAATTTGTTATGGGAATAATTAATTATTAAACACTATTAGAACTATAAATTGAACTTTAATCAGAACATTAATTATTTAAAGAAACGTATAAAATACGTCCTTTTCATTTAAGATATTTCAGGTAACTAACACGAATCAATTCAACAAAAACAATAACGATCAGAAGAGATTCAATAAACCATCGCATGCCTTCGCATCTTAAACATATTCGGTGGTAAATAATAATTTGATTGATTTTTGCATTTCAACTTATTTGTTGAAATTCAACGCGAATAATTAACAAACAGCTCGAACGATTGAAGCACCTATCTTCTTGTTGTTTGGACTCGCATCTTTAATTCGGTGAAAGAAAAGTTATATAATTTTGAAAAGCGATCCGATTACTTGTTCAGTTTCGTTGACACGAATTTTCGTTGTTCAGCAGTCGTCTGCGAATGTTTGTTACGCGACGGAATATGTGTTAAGGGTGGAAGCAAGTGTTCAAAAATTTCTGAAGTGTCTTATCATTTTGTAGACCGTATCTACATCGGTATCGTTAAAAACCGATATTGCAACGGTTACGGCACTTCATCGGGTCTCTCGATAACTGTGTCAAGAACCGAAATAATAACTGCGTTTCAATCCTTGGGTAACGAATCTCTGCGCGTGAAAATCGCGCGCGGTTTCGTATTCGACGAAAACGACGGTTTCGTATTCGACGAAAACGACGGTTTCGTATTCGACGAAAACGACGATTTTTCGACGCGTTCTCCACGGCATCCTCGTATTCGATGAAACGCCACGGACGCTCAAAGATGGCGGCCGGTTCTTCCGTGTAGCGAAGCGCCGGCCGTCGGAACGATTAAATTTAAACTTGTAAATGTTTATCTGGATTAAAGGGGGAGATGCCGGCGCGCGCGAGCTAACTAATCCCTCAAACCGAAAAGCCGTGGGAGACTTGCGCACCGAATATATACGGGCGAAGTTGACCGGGGTAACTTCATTATCTGTTTAGAAAGTTCCCGTATTTTTGGTAAATAAGCTGGTGTTTTGCCGCGCGGTATCGCGCGCCGCGAAAACTCGCCGAGCGCCGTGTAATTTATTCGGTTTCGCCGCCGGTCGAGCGGCGTTTCCACGCGCGAAAGAATATATCGCGAACGAGAACTCGAAGCGCGGCGATTCTTCGTCGCGGGTCCGGTTTTTCGAATTTTTTCCTGCGATATTCCGCCGGAAATAACGAGACGACGGAACCCACTTTCGTCGCGCTATCGAACGTTGTTTTGCGACGGCGAGTTAACAATTCACCGCGCGATAGTTTTGTTCATAAAACACCCTGAATCTGCGCTTTATGGCAATGTGCAAATACTCGCAACGATCGATTTAAATAAAACACTCTGTTGAATAATAGCACGCTGCTACGTTCTACAACGAGTAAAATATGTTCGTTAATAACGGTAGAAAACGCGGACGTTAAAAGGAGAATTATTCGACCGATATTTACTCGATAGAATAAAACAACCGACAATAAGCAAAAGTGAAGCGAATTACGTGAAAACGAACGTACATTTTCCACTGCGATATTTCAACGACTCTCTGTTGTTGTTTTCTCTTCTGCAACCATTAATTCGTTGCTTCATTAAACAAATGCATTTTTATCCAATTGCGTTCTTCCTTTAAAGCGGAAAAATCGCGTGGGTGCAGTTTTTTCTTTTACAGCGATATAAAACTCGGTGACCCTTTTGTCTCAACGTTTCACCGAATCTTTCTAGAAAATTGACTCCGGTCGCCCAAAAAACCGCGGATCCGTTGCCAACGGTTTATATTAATGAATTTAGCGGGAGCGGTTCGTTTAATTTTATTTTTCGGGGTATCGAGCACGAACTCGCCGTAATCGGTACCGAGAACGTTACGCGTGCGCACGCACGTGCCCGAACGGTCTTTTCGCACACACGGCCGATAATATTCGCGACGAATTAATTGTCAGTTCCATCGCGATCGACCGCGAAGAATGTTGAATATATATCGAGGACATCCCTCGGAACACGATTCCGCATTATTTCGCGTCAACTCTTTACCCCCGGTTTTTCGTTCGATTCCCACGAGAACCGCACGCGACCTATTCGAAATTAATGAACCAACCCGAAAGATTCGTACTGCTAAACACGCGAGTTTTGTTCCGGTTCGCGTCGACGCGATACGCGCAGCGCCGCGGCGGCTAATGCAATTTATATTATCCGCCGCGTTCTGAAAAAAAAGAAAAAAACGTGTTCCGCCCTTCTTTTGTCCGCTTCTTCTACTCGCCGGTTCGAGATCCGCGAAACTGGCGCGATTTATGGGTCGGAAAGAGCAATGACGCTCGAGAATATTTAGCTCGCTCTCCCGGCGATACTTCCACGGAGGATCCCCTCGAATTATACTAAACTTTGTGTATCGGAGATCGTCGTCTGTGCTCTGTCGGGCGTAGCTTCCTTGACTCGGCAATCTGTCGCGCTTTTCTTGAAAAGTTCTCGTCGCTGCAGAGTGGTAAAATGAAAGGTTGGTTCTTTTAAAAAATGCTAGGAGATTTGAAAAAATGCCAGAAGTCTTGAAAAAAGACGCCAGAAAATTTGAAAAAAGATGCCAGAAAATTTGTAAAAATGCCAGGAGATTTGAAAAAAGATGTCAGAAAATTTGAAAAATAGCCAGAAGATTTGAAAAAAGATGTCCCAAATTTTCAATAATCGTTTCTTACTGTTTCATTCGAAAGCCCTAACTATTACGGCAAATACGTAAAACATCCACAGAAAAATAATTATTTATTCCATAAAATGACTTGTCGTTGAAAATAATAATTACGAACGACGGAAAAATCATTTTCATTTCCCATCGATGCGCGCATTTTTATTTCGGTTGCTTACAATAGTTACGAATGACGGGAACTTCAATTTCGTCGCTATTAAAAATATTATCTGTACGAGAAATTTATTTTGATTGTTCGTGGCAATATCGATGGAAAGAATTGGATTTTTAACGCGTGCAATAGTCATCCGTGAAGAGAACAGAGTCGGTATAGAACGCGGGAATAAAAATGAACTGTGTAATAGAAAGCGCTAATTTTGGAGATAGAGCAGCAAATACGAATTCAATATAATATTAAAAATAATCTCGCCATTTTGTTAATTATTATCTTTTTTCTTTCCTTCTAGTATCTGCTTCGAACTCACGTTAATTAAGGATGTTACACGTCTCTCCGTTCCGAGTAAACAAAATAGCTGCAACTGTGGTCTTTTTCACAGTAGCCGATGCTGTGAATTTTCACTTGTTTTAGCTTAAAAGAATTTTAAATATTATTGAACCATGGGTAAATAAACCCTGTAAACGCGACTACAAAAGGTATGGTTTTTTCGCAAAAAGATCGCAATAAAAGTTAGAAAAAAACGCAATCTATATTCGGCTGCCCTCAATTTTTTAATAATATTAAGCTATTGGTAAATAAACCCTGTAAACGTGACTACAAAAGGTGCGGCTTTTTCGCAAAAAGAATCCCGAAGTTAGACAAAAACGCCATTTACATTCGAGCACCCTCAATTTCTCGAAAACTGGCAGATCGGTGTTCCACGCTATTCTAAGGCGATTGTTCGGATGAAATCTCGGGTGTATCCGATATAGGAGTCATTAGTCCCATCCCGCATTCAATTGGATAATAAAACTTCTTCGTCATATCATTAATATTCATCGAGGGGGGGATCCGGAACGCGGCCGATTTTTCTCCATACCCCATCGCGCGACCGCGACAAAAAGCTTCAATTTAAAGTACGATGCAAATCATTCGAAAGACCCCGAGAGCGCATCGCAAAAGAGATAAATGCCCTGTGCTTTAAGCACTCGTTAATCATTGTCTCGAATTTTTCCCGTAAGCGACTTCGACCGTACTTCCCGGCGAATTTCTCCGCGAAAGGATTTCATATCGAGATCGATGCAAAAAAGGGGGGCGAGAGAGAAGAGAGAGAGAGAGAGAGAGAGAAATACAGTTCGCGCGGGTAAGCCGGAAACACCGTTAGATTTGCAGCACGGTGATCCAACTTCGACAGTGAATCACGCGAAACCGAAAAAAAAGAGGAGCGCGCGTCACGCGGGGACGGATATCAATTTATTTTTTTTTGTTTTCCACCGCAACGTCGTAAATTACATATGCAAATTCCGACGAAATTTCCTCGTTCGTTGCTGCAAGAATTATGTTCGATAACCGAAGTCGCCTTTACGGTCGAATCGACATAGAAAAGTCGTATTTAAAGTCGAATTAACCCTTTGCACTCGAAGCCATTTCAACTGCAAATTTAGAATCATTTTTCTAGCTCCAAGCGTCTCCATTTTATGTAACAATATTTATTTTATGTATATGAAATTGAGTCTCGTGACTTATATAATACATTTTTAACAATTTTTAAATCTAAGCTTCGGCGATATCTGTAAAAATAATTTTGGAATGTATTACAGTAATTTTAATGGCGCCGCAGAGTCGCCACTCGAGTGCTAAGGGTTAACTCGCAATATGCAATGAAATATTTTGCAATCGAAATGATTCCCTATCTCGAGAAGGCGCTGTAATTTATTTACAAAATTCACGCGATAACATCTCTGGGCGCCGACAGCACTTTTGTACACGAACTCGTATGTTTCAACGAGAATCCAAATATCAGCTAATTACTCGAGTCGCGAGGTACCGGTAGGTGGTGTCATTTATATAATAATTACAAATGCGCGTACATTAGTTCGAACACGTTTCTTCGTTTCCATTACAGATGCATTACGAGTCATTGGAGTACGGGATGAAATTAATTCGTTTCATTTGTAGGTCGGCCCTGTCGTTTCGTCAGTCACCGACGGCCGCGTCTCCGTGTAATTTATTTATTCTCATTTCGTCCCCGCCTGTTTTATTTTCTTTCTCAACGATACAGTTTTGTATGTTGACGCGAGCGCGCGGAATATTTCGGTAGCTAAAGTTACGTTTAAATACACGTTACGGCGACGCGTCGCCATTTTTTCATTTCCATGCACCGGCGCGACATATTTGCCACCCCGTCCTACTATATATTCAGTTGGACGCAACAATGTCGCGCCGTAACAATAAAATACTTGTCGTTTAATCCCGGATATTGCCGTCTCTCCGTGGGGAACTTCTCTTTCATAATAATTACGGCGATTCGAAAAACCTACGCTGAATATTACTCCCGCACAGTTAATTATCGCGATATTTTTCTCAGACACGACCGTCGAATTTCGCGTGAATTTATTTCTGAAATATTCGACGCGTTAACACGGTGTAATTTTTTCTAAAACTCGTCTAAATCGCTTCAATTTTTTTTCCAATGTTATAAAAAGACTGGTTCGCTGTGGAACGACTAAAATATCTTCGTTTTAATTTTTCTGTAAAAGAGACGCTACTGAAAACGTAAAAACTAAAAAATTGTATTTATCAATTGTCGGTAACTTGTATAAATTCTGAAAGTTTCATTGAAATCGATTGACGCATAGTCAAAGCACAGCCATTGAAATATGGTCAAGATTTCGATGTTCGTGATCCTCAATGAACCCTTTTGCTACAAGCGCAGACTATAATTGACTCCTCGCCAACTAATTAGATATGTCTGGTAAATCTACTGATCCGTGACAAAATATTTAGTCCTCACAGAATTAATTCCTCTAATCGATATAATAAATGAAAAATTGCGAACATGTCTTGTTCTCGATTCGATGATCAAAGCGATCGCTTCGCTTGTTCTTGGCTCCGCGCATCGAATAAAGTTACAGGTCGTCTTCGCAGCACCGTTGATAGGCATCCCATTGATCAATTCACCGCCGGACACATCCGCACGCAATTAGGGGCCCGCGTATCATGAACCGCGCGCGCATGCACGCCGTGTAGCGCAACAATAATTTCGGTATCGCTACACGCGCCGTCATTATGCGACTTCCATTGTTAATTATCGGCCGAGTGGGGGTCAGCGGGCTCTATATTTTGAGCTCATTACAACGCGAGCAGGAAACACCGGTGGAACACGTTTCCATACGCTTATCGAACCGAATCTATGAACTGAAACTAGGTACGAACACAACGGACCACCGCGCTCCGTTCATTTGTTTCTCCGATACTAACTTTCTAATTCCATGGTGTGCCATTATTTTAGAGGCAGTCGACGGCCGCTAATTATTTCCGAAGAAGTGTATGCGCGCAAGATGTTTCAGCTGATAATAATTCCCCTGCGTACCCCCTATCACCCCCCCTGTGTCATTCAGTTCTTCGTGGCTGCGCGTGGTTAGACAGAAATTAGAATTTAATTTTTATGGCAAAGGGGCAGCGACAATAACAATATTGACAATAGCGACAAGTTTTATATAATTTTCGAAAATTTCACCACGATTTTTGATACAGTGTAGTCGTCTAATCGGTATAATTATTATACAGTCGTGTTAATAAAAAATCGTATGAATAATATGAAAATCTCTCTACAAGTTGTACTATTTTGTTCTTGTAACGTGATATTAATCCAGTCTCTAATTGTAGCGTGACAATTCGGTGAACTTGTTCCTTCTTTCGACAAGAAATTCAACCTAATTCGAACGGTGACTTTCGGCACGAAAGACCGAAAACGATAGACGGTCGACGAGTCTTTCGTCGAACGTTCGTGAAGCATGGGTACGAGATGTCGTGGAGGAACGTCGAGTGGGGATCGACTCCGTAGCATTTATTGGTCACGGAACGACGTGTACCGCGGCGAAGTTAAATAAGAAGCAATATCAGGAAATCTCGGAGGTTCTTGCATCAAAGTCCCCGGATCGATGCGATTTCTCGTCAAGAGGCAGCAGCGCATCCAAATAATTATCATAAAAGTTCCATTTACCCTACTAAGCACCGCTCTCTCTCTCTCTCTCTCTCTCTCTCTCTCTCGTCCTTTACCCTCTATCCTCCTTCGTCCTCGTCTTCGTGGCCCTCCCTCCCCCCCGCCCAAGGAAAGTAAACGCCTTTGATCTTCGAGCATTTTGCGAAGACGTTCGAGGCTGAAGGAGAAATAGCATTTCGAGATTACGACCAAATGAAATTGCCGGACCGTTTCGTAGAGCAGAGTGCGTCTTAATCGGCCGGCGAGGTCTTCGATGGAATCGCTACAGACACGTCGTGATGTCGTCGGGATGTACGCGCGCATTTACGTTCTTATTTCAAACAAATCAATTTCCTCGTATCGATACGCGTCGAACGTATTGTTGCGCGTGAAATCAGGGACTTCGACGTAAATATCGATTGGCTGAACCGGCATTTCCACGTGCGGTAACCTAATATATCGTTATCTAAACGTCCATCAATTCTGAATACCGCGAAATTGTGAAATCAATGGAGCAAAGTCTTCTAGAAGGAGAAGATGAGAATAAAGAACTGTTATTGAGAAATTAATCGAATGAAGTCTTGAAGAAAAGATGAAACGATAGTTGAGCATATATTTTATACTTTAGAATAAATAACTGTTCCGAGAAATGTTACACAAAATTGAAAAACTCCGCGATTCAGAGATTCAACAAAAATCAATGAGTATATCTCAAACGATAGAAATTAACAAAACGAATAGAGATCTCGCAGTCCTCAAAGCCTACCTCCATTCTCTTACGTACCCGAAGAATTCCCCGCAAACATACTCATCCGCGACGTTTTAACCATATTTATCGTACCCCGCGAATACCGTCGTCCATTTATCGGGGTTCCCGGCTCACCGCGAACCTAAAGAAGGTCTCGTTCTCGTCTCTCGGCGAATCAACGCATGAGAACCACGATTCGCGCAGTTATCCGCGGGCGGTACTCGTCGCACAATAAACCACTGTAAATATCGCAACAGAGTCGCGCAAAGCCCGGAGAGCGAAGCTCTCGCGGTGCCTGAAAAAGAATCCCGTGGTTCGACTCGCGAGCGAAGAATAGCCGGGAGCCGGCCCCCGCAACTCTTTCGAATTAATAGCCCGGGCGGAATTGAATTTTCCACCGGCGGCGGCGTATTATCCAGGGAGCAATCCAAACAGTCGACGAGTTCCGGAAGGCACCGGTGGAATACCGCCCTCGTGTACGCGCCGTACCGGGGAGCCATTCGTCTTATTGCCGAGACCCCGCGCCCTTTTTATTCCGACATGTTTACCTAGGAAAATGATGCTGCTCCCCGGACTCTGTCTCCATGCTCGGGTTGCATTGCGCCCCGCTCGCCGAAGGATTACCCGATTCCTTAACCCATTCGATGCTGAATACCTGCACGGAGTTGCGAGTTCGTTCGAATTTTTATAAGTAATGTTGGAATTTCAACGATGACTATCGATGGAAAACAGACCCAGCGAACTGTTTCATGGCGCTTTATGAGGGTGAGCCGTTTGCGACGAAGGCCCACGGATTTTTCAGTTCTAAAGCAGAGACCGGACCGTGAGGTTGCCACCTCGGATTACCGCTAACATTGTATATATTTTTTTTCTCTGTATATGTAGTTCTGTTATATATCACTTATTCTACTGGATACGCGAATGTTCTGAAATATTAAATTGAATTAAAAATAAAGTGTATTAAAGTTTTAATTCGAAACCTTTCAACAAGTAATACTTTATCAGGCGGTAGCTTATTAATCGATGTGACTCGAAAGGGCCGTTACTAGCCCGTTAATGAATAATAATAATAATAATAATAATAATAATAATAATAATAATAATTTTTTCTGTTATATAGGTATGTCGTATTGTATTAAACTAAACGTCATCGGACAGATCCTGAAGCTAAAGCGAACGATAAGAGGGAACAAACATCGATCCGATACAAATCGAGAGCAACGATTTCTAGAGCTCGATGACAGGTCGGTTGGTTCGCGTAGCGTCCGTGCAGCAGCCATAACGGCATACCACCGATCGCTGATAAAAATTGCAGTCGGTCCAGCCGGCCGCACCCCCGATTTCGATCACGGTTCGGAAGCAACGAAAAGTAATTTCCACCGCAAAGAGTTAACCCCCTTTTCTAACGAATCCAATATCCGCGGGCCATTCCATCAAAATGGCGCTCGTGGCGGTAGAATTCTTAAGTCTTTCAAAGCAGGTATCCCAGAACGGGGACAACCAGAACGACGACGACGACGACGACGGTGGTGGTGGTGGACGAGGCCGAGCGGGCAAAGGGCGGAAGATAGAGCCAGGAACCAATCAAAGGGGATGCACGTAGCCGAGGTAATCTTCGCGTCGTCAAACTCTAATCTGCGGGAGAAAGTTTCTCAGCCGCCGGTGACCGTTTCCGGTTTTTCCGGTGGTCCGGCGGGCAGGAGGTCCAACTGCCGAACCGTTTGCCGGCTGTTTGTCCGGTGCTCGACAAAACCTCGAAGATGAGTTCCCGAACATATCTTCGGTACGTAACGCCGCCGCGCGACGGGAGGCCGGCTTAATCACGGAACCCCGCCCCTCCTCCCTCGAAATCTGATTAGCGACGAGCAATTTGCGCCGGGCGATGTAGATTCGCTAGAGGGGGCCCGAGTCCGAATGATTTGTTGGCGCGATAATGCTACGGTTACGGTGACGGCCACTAATATTCGCGGATGCGTTTCAACGGGGAATAAACTTTTCAACGAGATTGGACGAACTCTTCGAGAACTCGGCGGCGTTTCGTTGCTCGAGAGAAAGGAAACGTTGCTCTTGGAAAATAGTCCAACCATTTCTTCTATCCTTCCAGTCGAAACTGTAGAAGAAATGTGAGAAAGAAGGAGATGAGTCAATTATTCGTATTTATGAAATTAAATGGTGCACAGAAATTGTACAATTTCGTTTGACGAATGTACAATGTATCGTTTTATCTGAGAAAAGTTTCACTCTCCTGTACTGTAAGATATTTCAGCGTTTCATTGAAAGAGCGTGTAATTTTTGGCACCAATATTAGACTTATTTCAAATGACCGCAATTAAATTTTGCTGTAATATTTCACAGCACATGTTTCACTTCATCTGGCAAGAAATAAATTGTATTTTGTTGTAATAGGTTGTAGTGTCTTGTCGAAGAGAACTGCAGTCGCATTTTACTGCGAGATATTGCACCTTGTTTCAGAAGAGTCTACTTATATTTTCCCGTAAAAGATATCTTTTTTCAGAAAAGAATAATATTTTGTTGAAAGATAATATAATAATAGTAAGAGGAGAATCGTCCTGCTGGAAGAAATTGAACTGCTTAACAATGGAACTTAACGAGCAATCCCAAAATCATCCTCATTCTTTCCCGTCTCCAATGGGAAGGAAGCGACGTCTTAAACTCTGTTTCGAAATCCGCCCCGACGCTGTTATCCTTTTATTACACCGCTTCACTTTCCTCTCTCCTTTTTTTCACAAGGGTTGACTGAGAGTTGTCTCGTTCACTTGTTCTCCGCTGTAGGATCAGCTCTGTCCGATTATTCGGCGGCAAATGAAATGGAAGTCGAATGGGGGGGAGGAGAACGTAACATCACCAGGACCCTTGCATAACAAAATACAAATATATTGTATCACTTCTTTGTCCTTTGGAGTCAGTTCTATTAGCGTCTAGTTCCTCGCGCAATTGCACAGGGAAGAGGAAAACACCGTCTTTTTCACGATAAAACATAAATTTCATTCTGTTTTTCACGATAAAACATCAATTTCATTCTGTTTTTCGCGATACCGAGATTTTCGGTACCACTGAGATCTTTTACAATTTCGAGGCAAAATGTTGCTCTCGTTTTGCATTTCGTTTTAGCGTAGTACCAATTTTATTATACTTATTTAAGGACAATGTAGTTTAAATTATTTGCAGAAATTGTTTTTCATCAAAGACCCGATTACAAAGCTTTCCTAAATCGTTACTGATTTTTAAAATAATTCATGTTACATGCATAAACTATATCAAGGAATTGCAAAGAGAACGCGAGTAGTCGTACAATAAAAGAGCTACTTAGCAAGTGGTAAATTAAATAAATTAGTTCGTCGGTAATGAAATAAATTCAATGAATCAAAGTTCGAAATTCCACGTTCCGTTCGATTGTACGAAAATGTATGTTCGCCTAAATACCGTCGGCGTGCTTATTAGAATTTTGACGAACGACAGGGTGTAATAAGGAGCGTCGTAAATAATGCAGGGAAACCACTAACGCACTACGAGAGTTTGTGTTTCCCCGGCGCAAGTAGCCCCATATCACTGGTTAATGTTGCGTTTGAGAATTCCCATTGTGGGATTAAATTCACCTGGACGCCACGAGGGACGCTCCCATCCTACGCTGCGGCTCCCTCAGGTGCCTCATCATCTTCTAGTTATAACATCGCCGGCTCTGACTTATGTTCGCTGTCCATTCCTGTACGAATCCTGCCCCCGCCGTCCTTTTTCCACTCCCCCGCACGCACAGATTCAATCCATTAGCATTTGACCTCTGCCCTTGCAAAAATCAATTCCATCAGCAGTCTCACTCGTCCGGCGAAATAAAACAATTTCGAAATTCATATTCCCGTAGGTTGGTTAACGGGAACGACCCGAGCTGCCGAAGTTGCGCGCGGATTAAAAATCGCGGCAACCCCGAAATTAGGGGTGTGTGATCCATGTTTTCGATCCTTGAGAAAATCATATTTTCGATCCATGAGAAATTCATATTTTCGATCCATGAGAAATTCATATTTTCGATCCATGAGAAACCCATGTTTTCGATCCATGAGAAATTCGTACTTTGATCCATATCTTTACTTGTGTATATTAGAACAATTGGTGATGAAATATGTTATAATTTAACTGGGGATTTTTATTCGAAAGGAAGTACAGTAAAATTAGAAGATGTATGAGATGTATGAAATCATTTTGATCAATTAATCATCAACGATCGACCTGACATTCTCTAAATAATATAAATAGTTTTATCGATATTAATAAATATTTATATATTATATTGATATTTTATTAGTTTCAACCGGTTGAGAATAATAAAACTGTATTTCTCATTTCTTTCAATATTTTTAATATTCCGTATCGGGTCTAATTTTTGTCTCCCATTCTTTTCTGTTGATATTGTCGATATTGCATTTTATAAATAATCGTAAAAAATCGTGCGAAATTCGTCGAGCTTTTAAAATTGAAACCGGCGTTTCATTTGGAAGAAGCCGTCAACTCGTCGCGCTCGAGTACATAGCGATTAAAAAAAACTCTATCGAGTGTCTCATTATTTTATCGAGCACGCGTCGAAATAGTTCAAAGAACAAGGGACGAAAATAACGTCGGATCCCGTGGGTGGGGTATTCCAGGACAGGATTACAGAGCCGGGAATCCATCAAGAACCAGTGCCTCTCGTCGCGCGCGCGCCCCCGTCGTCCCAGGAACGTTTCCACGTTCCGATTCCGGAACGGCCGGGGCTGCATTTTAATCGCGTCTGACAAAAACCTCTGCCCGCTCTTCCATCGGAAGCTATCCGTCCGTCCGGGGGTGGAGGGGTAGCAACCGCTGAAAAAAATTTCGGGCAAAGGATTACGTGAAAGGCATTAATTCGCGCCTGATATCGGTGACCTTTATCGAAAACGGCCGAGCCCGGAGAACGTGTAACGAGCGGGATTTTCGATGAAGACGGGGGGAGGGGAGGAGGGCACCGGCCGGTCATTAGCGAGGAGAAAGTCTGGATTACAGTCGGCGGGATGGCCTCTCGCCGGCAGGAAACGCATTATCCGAAACGCGGATGCTGCCACTCGACCGTCTTATTGGGGCACTGGCGATCGAACGGATTTCATTGGCGAATTTTCGTTGCGATCTGTGCGACCTGCGACGGATTAAAATGCAACGCGTGTCTGCCCCGGCCCGATATTCGGGAGCGAATTATGTTTCTTGCAGGCGGACACAATCTGTGTGGACGCCGGCCGAAAATGAACCTCGAGGGGTTGGAAATTGATTCCATGGGATGCGGGGACTCTGTCAACTTTAACAGTCCGTCAACTCCACCCTTCGGAGTGGCGGAATTTTCAGCGAACCGAGTTTTTCGTAACTAAATTACGAGGATTGAATTTTCCAAGTATAATATTTAAAGAAATTATTCTGCTTTGTCGCGTAGACAATCCATCGCGCAATAATCCATTTCTTACGTAGGTAGGGTTTTTCTGGACGCCGTGATTTCTTTCGCGACACCGACATTTTGATCTCACTGTTTCCCGGTCGCAGCCACCACGCGCCAGAAAATTCCGCAAAAAAGGTCCTGTCAAAGATGTTTCGACGGCAGGGGAGACCGGTCGGGTGCGATCAAAGGCGGCTTCGATTCGCATCGGGGCGGCTTCAAAACGGAAAAACGTCGACGAGGGGAAATGCCGCAGTAATTCTTGGGCGGCCTCGAAAACCAACCGGTTCCAGGCTTTTTCTCAGGCGTGGGCGTTCGCGGGAATGATTTACGGCCCGCTGAAAAACCTTTAACGAAAGAATGACGGGGGAAGAATCGCGGCCCCGAGACGCGCGGCCGCGCACGTTTTTCCGCGGCTTGTTTTGCCTGGCAGACGCCGCAAATTTTCAAAACCGTTTCTTCAACAGCGCTTTTTTTTCTTTTACCATCGCGCCGTGTTGTCCGAAGCACTTTTGTTCAAGAGAAACGAGCAACGGGCATCGCTTCAAACCATTCTCGTGCGACGTGCCAGAATTTTTCTGTCTGTTACACGATCTCTGTGCGGCTTGCAACAATTTTCGTTTCGATCGAATGATTTTTACGCTGCTCGGGTCGTTTGTATTCATATAAATGAAAATTTTCATTTTAAATGAAAATTCGAAAATTTTCATATTTCGAAGAATTTTCATACGATTCAAGATATTTTCGCGTGACTTGAATAATTCGCTTCTCGCTCAGAAAATATTTGCATCGCTTGGACAATGATCGCGTCACATAGAACATTACAAATTACAGTGACATCTTGTTCCGATATTTTTCGAATATAATACGTATTTCTGTAATTATAGTCTTCTGCTTTAATAGTAGGAGCATGTGAATTTTGTAGATATAAATGGTGTTACCAGACACGGTGGTGCCATTAGGCAGGGGTTGATTGTACGTGCGAAAATAAAACGAGAGAGAATCCTTTTTTTTTTTGTTCGAAGCTCCGTTTGCGAGAAAATCGAGTTTGAAGAGGTCTAGGTAATGCGTTTATTACTCTGGTTTCCACCCGTCGGGTATCACTTTGTAAAACTAATAATAAACCTATTACCTACACATTTACAAACTCGATTTTCTCGCAAACGAAGCCTTCAAACGGAAAAATATCGTTTCTTTTCCTCTGCCGCGCGCAGAATCACTTCCTGCACGATGACACCACCCTTCCGATAACATCCTGAATATGTTAAGGTGTACCATATTATTTCTGTGCCGTAAATGCACGAATCTTATGTGGCATGAAGCACTGGATGGTGCGGATGTATATTATTGATACAAGTATTCTTATTCGTACATTTATTCGAATACAAAGTTATCTTAGTGTAATATAATTTATTCGGATAATTTACAATATCCGAATAAGTATTATCCCTGTAAAACTTAATTCAAATAATTTACAATATTCGAATAAGTATTATCCCTGTAAAACTTAATTCGAATAATATAATATATTCAAATAAACAATTCCTGTAACACTTAATTCGAATAATATTCTATATTCGAATAAGCTATTCCCGTAAAACTTAATTTGTATAATTTACTATATTCGAATAAGTTATCCCTGCAAAACTTAATTCAAATATTGTACCAATATTCGAAAAGCTATTCGGATATGAATTTCATCCGAAGAATTAATTCGGAAAATTGCTCGAATAAAATCATATTCGAAGAATTTGAAAATCATTCAAAAGATTAGCCACATATAACCTGACATAACCTGACATCGAATTTTGTTGAAACAATCTCGAACTCGAATCTCCACATTTTTGACTTCGACATTTCAATCCGTCCGTAACAATTTTCGCGCGATCATAGCACAAAGTTGAATCGCCGCTTTGAAATCGACCATCCCTCAAAGATTTCCCTCAATTACGCGTCGAGAAAAAAACCGGCGGAAGAGAAGTTTCGGCTGGTTTCGCGTGAATGGCGGAGCGGGAAGTTGAAAAGCTTTCCGGATTTGTTCCAATTAAAATATTTTTTTCCGCGCCCCCATTCAGAGGAGCGCGCTCGCGCGGTTTTTTAATATCTGAACTCGGCGGGGGAAGAAGATCATTTTCTGTTCTTTCCGGGGCGGCTAGAAGGGCTCCGGCTACCCGCTTTCATAATTTCCATCGACACGGGGGCCGAGCACCGGGGCGGAATTGTATCGACATACATTGTCGGCTAACTTTAATGTACTTTGCCACTGATAACAGGCTTTAGAAATCAGTTACGGGGGCGGGGAGAGACCCTCGCCCGCCCGCCCGGTACATTCTGCTCACACCGAAACTTTCCCGGCCGCTTTCCCCAGTTTCCCCTCGGCGACTTCGCGCGACGTTCAAAGTCGCACCTGGCTGCGCCCCTCCGCCCCCCCTGCCCCGGCGCTCTCGGAAGGTGGGAAAAAAAATATTTAGAGAACTTTCTGTCCCCCTCCGACCCTTTTCTCTTTGAAACTAGATGCCGGTGTTTCTCTTTTTCTCGCTGCAGTTTCCCGTCCCATTTCGACGGGGAAGACGAGGAGAACTTTCGAAGAAAACTGTATACCGAAAATGAACCGTCTGTTTTCGAGGTAGTCGACCGAACGTCGACCAATAGCATCGGCCCGTGACGGTGTTGCCACGCCCTTCGGCGCGTCGCTCGCCTATCGGGACCTTCGGATGCCGTGGAGTCGGAGGATCACGTGACAACGAAACTCCCGCTGGCCAGTGGTTTTCAGCGCGGATACGGGGAGCAGATTAGGCGAGGATAACGAGCCAAGTTTCGGTGCCGCGATAGACCGGGCTATTTTGTATCGGAGCGTCATCTGCTTTTTCTTTTAGCGAACATCTCGTTCCCAGTTTTAGGAAATGAATATTTTAGTCGACTACTTTGACAATGAGCCGTGCTCGTTTCTATTGAAATCGAGACATTTGAAGGTTTGTATTTCGAGAGAAGATAATCACAATGCTTATGTGTACCTAAGAGACTTTTTACAATTCTATTAGAATACCTATTAGAATAATAGCTACGATTGACTAAATATTGAATTAAAAATATTTCAAACCTCCTGTCTCACGATGGTCTTTTTACGTAGAGTTCCAGGTACAGTAAAACATTTTTAAAGTTCATTGTTTATCATATCCTTTCACCTCGCATAATGGACTTCTTTTCATCCAGAAGCCCGAGATATTCAAAAATGTGCTGCTACTCTACAGTTATACTCCTCGGTGTACTTTTTCCTTCATTAAGAAAAAAGCAGAATTCTCCAGCGTATTGTAAAAGAGCGTACACGTTCATTTTCAAATTTGTCCGTACTTTTAATAAAAATATCTCCGATCGAAAATCATGAAAAGTATCTAAACTATAGCCAATAAAATGTCGCCTAACAGCACAAATCATCGGCTTCCCTGAAATCGAACGACTTCGCATTTTCGACCGCCGATTAACAAAGACTATCGGACCGTAAAATTCGCGACTCCGCGGCGTTTCCTTTCGCGGCGGTGATAAACGGCGATTACAAGAAAGAAACGACCGTCCCGTTAATAGATTAGCTCTGAAACTAAAGGCGGTACCGGTAAAAACAAGGGCAACGAGGCACGACTTTCGCGTCTAGTATAAAGCGTTACGGTTTACGGGGCGCTAAAAAATTGCAATGCTAATTTGAGTGTCCCTTGTTCGGCCGGAGCAACCGACACGTGGCCGCGGCGCGACGCGCGCCCGGCCACGGCCGGTAATTACACGGAACGCGTTGGAAAACCAAGGAAATCCTTTACAATGTACCCGGGGCCCGTCTTCGCTCGCCGTTAATGCTACATGAACTTTCAAGTACCGCGCGAGCGCGCGCGCGCGCCCTAAAAAATAGATTACTTCCGAGACCGTTTTGAAATGAACGCCGGCGTGTCTCGGGTAACGAGAGACCGCCGAGATATATCTGCCTGTCCTATAATAAATATTAAACGAACAACAAGGAACCGGGTTCCTTTTATCGGACGAACAGACGTTTTAAGAACAGACTGTTTAATAAATTACGCCTTGTTAGCGTCAATTCTTCGTTACCGGACACTTATTATAATACCGAAATTAGATCATCCTCGTTGCCGGGAGCCGAGGCACTGTAATCGAAGATTACGGGCTTCGGGTAATTCGATTACCCTGCAAAGAAGCTATCGGAAAATTATGCTCGACGAGATGTACCGCGGACGTGGATACCGAGAAGAATTTTAAAGTCGATCAGCGGTTGAAAGTTACAGGAGTGTGCTTTTTTAAGAGCTCGAATTTTTGGAGGTTCGATAAAGAAGCCATCGATTTTCTATTATGCTCGCTGTGGATGCTCTTCGTTTCTAATTCCTGATAAATGTGTTCCAGATTTCTTGGACGAACTTTGTTAAATATATTCTTACGATGTTATTTGTAGCAGCGGACTCCAAGAGTTCGCTCGCAGAGATAAGACAGAGTACATTAATTGGCTTCTTTATTCTCACGGATGGAAAAAAATCTCCGCGTATATAATCACCGAAAGAAAATGACGTAAGAGCACGCTGGTCCAGCGGAATAATTCTTTGCTAATATCGCCGGGAGACCGGCGGCAGATAAATAGCCGGTACCGCGGTCGATTTTTCAGATTCCGCTTGGTAGCCGCGCGCGGGTAGCTTAGGTGGCCGGTGTTGAGTTCGAGAGGAAAAATTACAGGGTTACTTGTTCGAGGAAGGGGTTAATCAGAGAAAGCTGACCCCCGCGGAACCGCGACAGAACACGATCCATCACTTTCCGAGCGATCCCCGCGCGGCCACAGGCTTTTGCAAAGCAAATGGGGGAGGAGAGAGAGGATCCGAGAGAGGCAGCCAACCGCCTCGGTTGCCGTTGGCCCGTGATGATAAAGCGGGAGGAGGAGGCCCGGAGCGGGCGCGGGATTAAAAGCGCGAACGATGAGAATCATTTGAAGCCAAAGTCCGCGCGCAGCTGCTCTCGCGGAATTGATCATTAACGGGGAAGGGCCGTCCGGCTCTCTCTCTTCGAGTCTTAGTTTCGCGAACTTGCCGGTCCTCCTTTCACCAACGCTGAAAGACCCCGACTTCCACCGAGATCTACAAGGTGGCGTGTTTTAATCTACTGGCTAAAGTATATCTATTCGATGGTGTATTCAGATGGCGTAACGTTTCGTATCTGGCAAGTTTTTAGATGTAAAACTTTGATTTTATGTATATGTAACATAGAATACAGAATTTACATATAATTAGTCATAATATAATTAAAATATAAAATATTAAATATAAGAATCTGGCGAAAATTCTACCAAGTCTGATTTTATTTAATATTTCATATTTTAATTATATTATGGCCAATTATATATAAATAAATTCTACATTTTATGTTCTTCTAATCGATATGCTGCATGAAATTGCATCATTTTTGTGTTAAACATATAAAATCCATCGAGTACCAAAGACAATGGTAAAGTGATCGCAAGATCTATCGCCATAGTAAAAAGGGTGTCTAAGATCATATCCGATATAATTCTATTATTTTTCCTCGATTTTAATTAGCTGCAAAGGGTTGCACAGATTTATTCCTTTCATTCGATCTCAAATTTCGAGTATGGAAGGAGGACGCTCTTTCGATCAGCAGTTTCATTTTTCCTGGAACAGTTTCCCGCGAGCGAGCTGAGTCGAGCCTGACGCGGTACAATTTTTAGGAACAGCCGTCTGTAAGTAACTTCCGGTTTGACGGCCGAACGGGCGTCGAAACTGTTCCCCTTTGTTTCTCTGTTCAACAGCCTTTTTAACGGTGACAGGCGAATAAATCAATTCCCCTCGCGAGAGAGATAGAGAGAGAGAGAGAGAGAGCGTAAATGGAGTTTTCAAAGCTGTCGGTGTTTTCGGAGCACTACGTGTCTCGAATATTTCGGAAAAAAACGCTTCGGAAACTTTGAGGCTCTTAGCTCGGCTACGAAGTCGACGAGTTTTAATCGGATCACCTGGAACTGCGGACTCGTCATTGTCGGCTATAATTCATGATTAGTCTGTGCTTCTTTACAGAGACTTACCGTCGACCAACGGATACACGTTTCCAATTCGTACGCATTTAAGTTTCAGCAGTAAGACGAGTCAGACCCGCGACGAAGGTTTCATGCGCAATATACGGTGGCTGAAAGAATTTCTTTAACACTAGGTTTACGGGACCCGTCAATTTGACGGATTTCAAACTTTGAAATGAAACACGCAGAAAACCACAGCATTAATCTTAACTATTTTCCGCCGTAAATTTATAATTTCATTAAGAGAGTTTATACAGACAATTATTATTTTCTTAAGCTTCCTGAATTTGGAAATTTTTATGTGGTATACCTATCTCTACGGAGCCCGTCAAATTGACGGGTTAGCTGATTACGTAAACAATCCTTATATATTTGCTTCGTTTGTAAAATTATTTCTCCAACAGTAAATATAAGAGTAAGTATAAGTAGTAAACTTATAAATAACTTATAAATAACAGTAAATATAAGTAATATTACTGCTGGGAATTGTAATTTCTTTCAAGCTGTAGATACTTCTAACTGGAATGGTTAAAAATCGAAAGTGTTTTTATCAAATGACTTATTGAAAATATTTCGTCCACAATTTGAGAATTTCCGAATTTATCGAACGACTGTTTGTCGACAAAATTGAAGATCTCCCGAACATTTCACGAGCGCAGCTGTTCGAGCCGGTCGGTAAGCACCGGGCGCGCGAATTTTTGCGATACCGTTCCGAATAACGGGGAAATTAACCGTAGGACCAGGCCGCGGACGCGGATTTTGGCGCCGGATATTCTAATGGGGGAGGGGGCGGCCGATCGAGGGCGGACGCATTTAGTCAAATGGGTTAAAACTGCGGTTATTTGCGGTGCACTTCAATCGAATTGGCCGCCGTTTGCATAATCTCCGGCCTCCTTCGCGTGCACACCGCAATTCGTCTGCACACCCGCACAGCTTCTTCCGCGTTTTCTACATCCGCGTGCGCCGCGTCCCCTGACTGTGCACCCCCTTCGAAATCCCACCCCCCCCATCCCCAACCCCGGTTAACCCCCCGCGCAACCCGTTCAACCTCTTCGTCGACGTATTTCCTCCGGGTTCTCTGGCGCGCACACCCGATGAAAACGGTTCGCGAACCTCGCCCCGCCCCGCCCGTCGCCCCGCTCGCCCTTCTGCCGGGGCTGTTTACGAGCAGATGCACTCTGATTTATTCCGACCGCCATCCTAAGGAACCGCCGATTCCTCTATCGCTGAGGAATCGTTTCCGGCCGTTCCATCGACCCCCTCCCCCTCACCCCCGACTCGGGGATATATCACGGATAGCTGAAACGGCCTTAACGTAGATTTCTTTATCCCGGCGAGACACCCTCGCAGCGAGTAACGGCCTCCTTCTATCCAGGGCTATTCGGCGGGCGGGACTATTCCTCACCTGGCGAACGGATACAGTTCACCAGGTATCGTTAATCAATGCGCAATGGTTTCGATACGTTACGACCTGAAATAAAAATTTAAGTGCTTCCTCGTCAATTTTTATAAAGGATTTTTATAAAGTGCTCTTTTTTTATTTCGCGTTAATTTTTAGCCTTTGGTTACGATTTGATTTTTATTCAGCGCCGGACTTCACGCGTTTGCTGATAAATAATTTCGACTCGTATTTTGTACCCACGAAATAATTACAATGAGAAGAATGTATTTTTACGAATAATTGTCGACGGTGCGGCGAAGTTGATAATTAACTGATTCGTTGAGTTGTTACTGTCATCCTGCAGCTATGCAAATTAATCATTTAACGCGAGGATAATTTTCTGTTGACCGGATAAAAGAGTGTACATTTCATTTGAAGCAAACTGATATACGGGATCGTTCGCTGTGATCTGAATTACTCGGAAACAGTTGTGTTTGCAGAAAAATATTTCCAGTGAAAGTTGTAAGAAATGATATAGAAGAAATATAATGCAATTACGTAAGAATTGATAATGCAATGACATAAGTATTGATAATACAATTACGTAAATATTTATAATGCAATTACATAAGTATTGATAACGCAATTGACTTTCATTTAATTCTATCTTGCATAAGAATCTTCCAAAACTATACTAAAACACCCTAAAAAAGTCATCTTTTTATTGCGCTCTATGAAATAAAAATAGACACCCGAAAGTGGAATATTACGAACGGAAAGTCATCGGGAATCGGCAGATTAATCTCAATTAAAGAGTAATGTAACGAGTGAGCCGCGAGGCGGGGAATTGATGAATACCGTACAGGTGTTGAAGGAGTTAGATGCAATAACCACTCGAAATTGTTTCGTCGCTTGTTTAATGAACAATGAACTCGTTTTTTAATGAGACCGATGCAAATGGGCACTGGAAGTTTTATATATGCATAATGATAATAATAACGCGGTCGTTAGAGCGGTGTAAAGACGAGACTCGGCGTGGCTGCTATTAAACCTGACCCGATTACAACAGGTAAACTAAAGCGAAATAAAATAAAAAGAAATACGCGCGCAAGTCGCTACGAAGTAATAGACACGGTGTTTCGTTCTATTTTTTAATTAGAGGAACATTGTAAGCAGACAGCGGATCTTTCTACGCAAGGAGAATTGTCGGAATTAATTGTGAGAAACTGTAGTTACGAATGATGTGAGAACCTTTTCGTTTGACCTGTTCACTTTTGGCATAAATTCGTGAAACCCGTTGATCACGTTATATCAGCTTGCATTTCTCATGTATTCATTTTTCTGTTTCTTTGGGCAGATAAAAATATGTTTCCAATCAAAATCGATCAGCCATTTAGTCGACTAGTTATCGAAACGTAAGAAATTCCGGAAATTCTTTTTTGATAAAAAATTAGAGAAATTCTTTAACTACGAATAATACTAACAATGAAAACCGATGTGATGATATCTGACGAATCATCCTCTACAATAACGACCATTTCGATCACTTCAATTACCAGCAAAAGATTCGATTCTATTGGAAACGGAGCTATCCACCCGTTAAATTCAGCTAATAACGTTCCCGATGTAAAACCTCGTCGAAAATAAATGCGCAAAGAAAACTACACTTCGCCGATTGATAAAGTCCATTTTAAGTCATTCGAAAGAGGAAAAAAACCGAAAGAGAAGCGTTTCCATTTGAAGAAAAATGTCAGGGAAGTCGGCGAGAGAATTCGCAGACGCGGCACCAAAGTGAAAACGTAGTAATTTTCCGAATATCCTTCAAGGGGGAACCGGGTGAGCACCGCGTCGCGCCGCGCCACGGCGACGACGACGACGACGTGTCACGCGACAAAATGGCAGCGCCTAGATCCTTGCGATCCAGATCCGTGTAATTTCCTTTGCTCGGAGCGAAACGCCAGCTAAGCGATTCACGTTCGTTTAAAAGAGAAGCCGGGCTCGGTCACGAATGTTTTCCAATCAAAAAGTTGCACACACACACACACACACCCCTGCGCTGCGACAATCGCGCGACGAACAGCTCGCTCGCGCTTTCAAGTTATTGCACGATTTCTGCTACGGCGCGTGACTTAACATCCCGCCAGCGGAACGGAATCACTTCTCAACCCTGCAGTTTACTTGAAAATTCCACAGCTTTCGCTATCGGTCCGGAACTATTTTCATGATTATCAACGCAGCAGAGGCGATAATAGTTCCACAAAAATTTCCGACGATTTTCATCGACTTCGA